>NC_058406.1:86762874-86769077 GCF_002201575.2 Neomonachus schauinslandi | reverse complement strand
TTTCTCTGCTTGACTTATTTCACTTAGCATAATCGCCTCCAGTCCCAACCATGTTGATGCAAAAGTTGGGTATTCATCCTTTCTGATGGCTGAGTAATATTCCATTGTATATGTGGACCACATCTTCTTTATCCATTCATCTGTTGAAGGGCATCTTGGCTCTTTCCACAGTTTGGCTATTGCAGACATTGCTACTATGAACATTGGAGTGCATATGGCCCTTCTTTTCACTACATTTGTGTCTTTGGGGTAAATACCCAGTAGTGCAATTGCTGGGTCATAGGGTAGCTCTATTTTTAAATTTTTGAGGCATCTCCACACTGTTTTCCAAAGTGGCTGTACCAACTTGCATTCCCACCAACAGTGTAAGAGGGTTCCCCTTTCTCCACAACCTCTCCAACATTTGTTGTTTCTTGCCTTGTCCATTTTTGCCATTCTAACTGGTGTAAGGTGACAACTCGATGTGGTTTTGATTTGAATTTCCCTGATGGCTAATGATGATGAACATTTTTTCATGTGTCTGTTAGCCATTTGTATGTCTTCTTTGGAGAAGCGTCTGTTCATGTCTTCTGCCCATTTACTGACCGGATTATTTGTTTTTTGGGTGTTGAGTTTGAGAAGTTCTTTATAGGTCTTGGATATTGGTGCAGAAATCAGTTGCTTTCTTATACACTAACAGTGTAACTGTAGAAAGAGAAATTAGAGAATCGATTCCATTTACAATAGCACCAAAAACCACAAAATACCTTGGAATAAACTTAACCAAAGAGATAAAGAATCTATACTCTAGGAACTACAGAACGCTCATGAAAGAAATTGAAGAAGACACAAAAAGATGGAAAAACAATTCCATGCTCATGGTTCAGAAGAATAAACATTGTTAAAATGTCTATGCTGCCCAGAGCAATCTATACCTTCAACGCCAACCCAATCAAAATTCCAATGGCATTTTTCAAAGTTCTAGAACAAACAACCCTAAAATTTGTATGGAATCAGAAAAGACCTCGAATCGCCAAGGAAATGTTGAAAAAGAAAAACAAAGCTGGGGACATCACGTTGCCCAATTTCAAGCTATATTACAAAGCCATGATCACCAAGACAGCATGGTACTGGCACAAAAACAGACACAGAGACCAATGGAACAGAAAGAGAGTCCGATATGGACCCTCAACTCTATGGTCAAATAATCTTTGACAAAGCAGGAAAAAACATGCAAAGGAAAAAAGACAGTGTCTTCAATAAATGATGCTGGGAAAATTGGACAGCTATATACAGAAGAATGAAACTGGACCATTCTCTTACACCATACACAAAGATAAACCCAAAATGGATGAAGGACCTCAATGTGAGAAAGGAATCCATCAAAATCCTGGAGGAGAACATAGGGAGTAGCCTCTTTGACATCGGCCACAGCAACTTCTTTCAAGACACGTCCCCAAAGGCAAGGGAAACAAAAGCAAAAATGAACTTTTGGGACTACATCAAGATAAAAAGCTTCTGCACAGCAAAGGAAACAGTCAACAAAACAAAGAGACAACCCATGGAATGGGAGAAGATTTTTGCAAATGATAATTAGCTTTTAAAAAATACATGGTAACAATTTGGAAATCAGTATAAATTTATGAAGGGAAACATACATTATGAGAAGTTGTAGGAAATCTAAATAAATGAATAATCACATGATAGTGTGAAGTTTGTCAAATGTTAAGGCCCTTTAAAGCACACTAGTTCTAGTCATCTACACAAAAAAGTTTGTTTCAACATTCAAAAATTAATATCTGTATTAGTCTAATTATCCCAAAGCATAAGGAAGAAAAATCTCCCATTAATTTCAGAATGCTAATGTAAAATTTACACCAAAACCCAACTATGAAGGCACCTAAAACACTTTGTGTTCTAATATTATTGAAGACTAAATACACAAACATTAAAATAAAAGTAAATTACCATCTGAAGCGCATTATAAGAATGATATAATATAGCAACCTGGGGTTTATTTTACAAATTGTACAAGGTTTATTTTAGGAAAAAAAAGAAGAATTTCAACAAAAGGATCTCATATATAAGGCTTCTTACTGATAAAGGAAGGAGAAAACAAATGTGAATATTAACAATGCATTTCAGAGTTTAAAAATTGCCTAGTATCATAATTTGGTTGTTTTATTAACTACATTTATTTTTTTATTATTTATTTATTTATTTGACAGAGAGACACACAGCGAGAGAGGGAACACAAGCAGGGGGAGGGGCAGAGGGAGAAGCAGGCTTCCCGCAGAGCAGGGAGCCCTATGTGGGGCTCGATCCCAGGACCCTGGGACCATGACCTGAGCCGAAGGCAGACGCTCAACTGACTGAGCCACCCAGGCGCCCTTTATTAACTAAATTTAAAACAACAGTAAAATGTTTCACCAAGAAACAGTATCATATTTGAGAGTAAATATTAAAAGGGATTATTAAAATCATAAGAAAAACAAGGATGCTTAAATATCATCACTATTAAATATTATTTGATGTAAAACTGGTCAATTCAGTTAGACAATTACCACTATGGGGGTAAATGGCATAATTATTGCAAAATTTGGGCGCCTGGGTGGCTCAGATGGTTAAGCGTCTGCCTTCCGCTCAGGTCATGATCCCAGGGTTCTGGGATCGAGTCCTGCATCGGGCTCTCTGCTAGGCGGGGATCCTGCTTCTCCCTCTGCCTCTGCCTCTCTCTCTCTGGCTTTCATGAATAAATAAATAAAACATTTAAAAAAATTATTGCAAAATTTTCTGCTTACCAATTAACTGAAGAAATATTAGTGGTATTGTTAACCACAAGCATTGTACAGTAGAGTGGAAAGGCCTCTTCACAATTACAATAAAAGTATGAATTATCTAGTATTAACATAGGAAGGGCATATGATTTATATCATTATAAGTTATTTGCACACTGAATTTAAATATGTACTGAAATACAACAGGGGTACCTGGGGGGCTCAGTCGTTAAGCATCTGCCTTCAGCTCAGGTCATGATCCCAGAGTCCTGGGATCGAGCCCTCCATCGGGCTCCCTGCTCCGCGGGAAGCCTGCTTCTCCCTCTCCCACTCCCCTTGCTTGTGTTCCCTCTCTCGCTGTCTCTCTCCGTCAAATAAATAAAATCTTTAAAAAAAAAAAAGAAAGAAATACAACAAAGAAACCTAAGCAAATGAGGTGACATAGCATCTGCTATATGAGGTTACACATTTCTCTCTAATAAGTTATAATTTCAACACAGTTCTAATAAAAATATGATAAAATTTTAATTCCAACCTACATCTTTTGGGTTGGGGCTATTGGAATCTAAATAAAAATATTCTAAGTTTCATCCAGGCAAATAAACATGTGACAATGTCCAGATAAATGTTTTCCATTCAATTTAATATATCCTTAGTAGTTTATTAAAATTTTTTTTTTTTTTGTTAGAGAGAGGGAAAGCGTGCATTCATACATGCATGGGGGTGGGGGTTGGGGAGGGGGGCCTGGAGTGTGGGTGGGGGGAGAGGAGAGAGGGAGAGGGAGAGAGAGAATCTTAAGCAGGCTCCATGCTCAGCCAGGAGCCTGACTTGGGGCTCGATCTTACAATCCCGAGATCATAACCTGAGCTGAAATCAAAAGTTGGACACTTAACTGACTGAGCCACAGAAACACCCCTATCTTGAGCACTTTTTTAATGAACTGGATAAAACTGAGGAGTGCAAACAGACTTCCTACTCTCAAAGATCCTAAAATCAGATTTATAAATTAAACCCAGTTTAATGATATATAAAATCTTTACTATGCTGCTCAATTACTGTTTGTTTTGTAGAAATTAAATTCATTGGAAAAGAATAATCACTTAATGATTTGTGGCAACATAGAAAAGACAAATTTAGATATTTTTTTTTTAAAGATTTTATTGAATTGTTTATTTGACAGAGAGAGATAGCGAGAGCAGGAACACAAGCAGGGGGAGTGGGAGAGGGAGAAGCAGGCTTCCCGCGGAGCAGGGAGCCCAATGTGGGGCTCGATCCCAGGACCCTGGGACCATGACCTGAGCCGAAGGCAGACGCTTAATGACTGAGCCACCCAGGCACCTTGACAAATTTAGATTTTCACACGCTATGTACAAATATTTAAATGTAAAACCAGAAAATACAGACATCCTGAAAGAAAATATAGATAGATCTATTTAATTATGACCCTGATAGAAAAGATTTTAAAAATAGCTAGATCCAAAAGAAAAAGACAATTGAAAATATCACAATAAATTGAAAAGGCAAAGAATTGAACATATTTTGTAATGGGTTAACCTCTATAATATTTTAATAAACTATACAAAAAAAGGAGAAAAGCTGTATAACTTGAAAAGAAAATAAACAAAGCACACAATTAGCATTTCACTAAAGATGAAATATAAACAGCTGACAAGTGAAAGCATTCTTCAACTTCATTCTGTGTGACAGAGTAATAATTATAAAAGATTGAAGAACATATAAACAATCCACTCTTTGAGATTTACCATCGCTTTCCCTTTGATTATGTCAAGAGATCATATAGCTGCATACCTGGGCCCTGTTGTCTTGTTCCCACAAAACTCCTTCCCAGAGTTTTGCTTTCATATCCTTAGCTTGTTGAGGTACTCTGCAAAAGACAGCTTTATGAAATACAGTGTGGGATTCCATTAGAGACTATCAAAAAGCTTCAACAGAAGATTTTTAACAACAGATTAACATTGTAATTGAAAGGATCTAGATTGTCTATGCTCATTTCCACCTGGAGCCTCGCCATATGACCAAACTGGGCATAAGGTCTTTGCAGATATGGTTAAGGTAAGGATCTCAAGATGAGCATGTATTAGGACTTAGTCCTAAATCCAGTGACTGGTGTTCTTATGAGGGGAAGAGAGAGATTAAAGATATAGAGACACAAAGGGGAAGGTCATGTGAAGATGAAGCAGACGTTGGAGGGCAGCCACTAGCCCAGGAATGCCAAAAATTGCAAGCAGGTGTCAGAGACTGGGAGAGAGGCACGAAATAGATTCTCCCTTAGAGCTTCCCGAAGGAACCAACCTTGCCCACACCTTGATTTCAGACTTCAGGCTTCCACAACTATGAGACAATATATTTCAGTTGTTTTTTAGCTGGTCAGTTTGTGATAATTTGTTATGAAAGCCTTAGGAAAACAATATACTACTTGTGACCTAATAAATTTCTTATTCTCTCTCTGATTCATTGTCATCATTTTTAAATGGGGATAATTGTAATATTGCCATCACATTTTATAAGTATTAGAAAATATTCTAAGCTCTGAGAACAGGATCTAGCGCAGTCTAAGCACTCAAAAAGTGAGGGTGATAACTTTTATTGTGTGAGGTGACTTTTTAGGGAATGCTTATAGCAGCAAGGTCTTGTGTTATTTTGGTAGACTGTCTCATTCATCTTAGCTAGACTCCCCATCCAGATGTATAGGGGAAAACAGCTTCTGGAAGGCCAGTATCTGACACGAGTAATGTGTAGTCACCTAATTTAAGAATGCAGTATGAAGAAAGCAGATTTGTGGGATTTATGTACACAGATTGGAATAGCAAAAATACCACCATGCTCCATAGTCTTTGTATGGCAGGAAGTACTCCTCAGTCTATTACTTTTCTGTGGTGTTAAGGACTGTGTTTTTTTCCCTGTGCAGTTATGTTAATGAATAGAGAGGAATTGCACATGGGTCTATGGTGATATTTTGTACTTAAGCTTTCTCCCTGGTGGTCAGTTGTTTTGCTTGATAATTGTCTCTTCTCCTAGTCATCCGAGGTAACCACTGTCCTAGGGCTAGTGAAGAAGACTGAAGTCTATTTCAGTGATTACAGTTCTGCCAGCATTACCTAAGCTGATGGCATACCAAGGGTGTGGGGCACTTGGGGCAGCCTGTTCCCAAGGCAGGCAAAAAGGGGGTGCATATTCTCAAGAGAATTTTTTTTAAATAGCAATAAGAAATACTGAAAATTGGCCAACTTTGATTACCATGATGCTCAACAATGCTAAGCAAGGTCAGTGATGAAATATTCTACCTGGATAGCCCACTTCCATAACTCCCCAGTGGTGTGCCATCACCAAAGCTCTGGTGATAATTTGTGGGCTGACCTCTTGATGTTTATTATTATTAATTATTATTATTATTATTATTATTATTATTATTATTATTATTATTAT
>NC_058406.1:86692934-86762864 GCF_002201575.2 Neomonachus schauinslandi | reverse complement strand
ATTATTATTATTATTATTATTATTATTATTATTATTATTATTATTATTTATTTGAAGTTCCTGTTTTACTTAGGGAGAAGGATCTCCTTTTAAGGTGATAAGCAGTTAAGTCAGTAACACGTTTTACTCCAAAGAGATTCTTGCTCATCCCTCTGGAAGTTTTCTCTTCTGTGAATTTTGTTTTACAGGAAGTTAGCCTATTTTCACCATCTGGCCATTTAGGGATCCAACTTTCCACCAATTCAAGTGTCCTTCAGCTCCCCTGGAAGTTTCAAGTCTTAAACACACTTATATTCTGTCTCCTTGAGAATTTTGAGACTTTTTCATTTCTGATTTAGCACTTATTTCAGTGCTGGGTGAAATTTAGATATGATTACAAGTTCCTCAGACAAGAAAACCTACAGATTTTTTATATTCAATTCATGCTGTTTTTCTTAGATGGAATTCAGGTTTTGAAGGAGCCCCCCCCCAAAAAAATCTATCTCTCCCTACACTCCAACAATATTAAAATACAAGTACTTAATTATTTAAAATGAAAAAAATGTAGATCTATCTGAGATTAAGCAAGAAGCTAGAATCTGTTCTTTTATATCTCCAGACAAATGTCAGAATTCTTCAGTTGCAAGTGACAGAAGCTCAACTGTCCAACTAATGTAAGCTAAATGAAGAACCACTGAGTCACATAATTGAGTAATCCAAGGTATATAAGTCGCCTAAATGAAATTTAACATGTTCAGATGGCTTAATCTTCCAAATTATGTATACGTTTATGTTAAATATTAATTTTAAAAAATTCCCTAAAATGCTATTGTGTGAATATCTATTATAATACACAGTGTGTAGTAATGCAAATGATCATAGAAGGACTACCAGTCTAAATTATTAAACTCCTAGTTTGTTTTGTAGCTGCTTGTTTTTTTTCTTCCTATAACAAACTATCATTTCCAAAATTTTAGTGGCATTTTTTAATGTGCATTAAGATGAAATTATAGTGAGGTGATGATTTGCAAATATAAGGTCAGGAGTAAAATACTTAGTACTGTGACTAGTCCATAGAGAACACTTAATAAATGTTACGTATAATTACTTTCATTTTTATTACCTTCTACTTCCTAAATTTAAGAACAACAAAAAGAAAAATCAGATTAACACAGAGAAAAATATATCCAAATAAAATTGCTTTTATCCAAAATGGCAATAAAACACAAATGATAAAAAAGAACCATGAAATAAATATTATTATGCCCAATGCCATATGTTTCTATGATAAAGTTATTATTGACTTTACCTGGTTTTTAATCGGACAGTCTATCTTTTCATATTAGCATCAAAATTCTTAACGTGAAATCTGATTACCATGAAATCTACACATCTTATTTTTCCCCTTATGCTTCTTTGTAGCCCAACAAGACACATGCATGCCTATCAGATGAATAAAACATCAAGTTTTGTGATATAAAGTCAAGGTATTGGGGCGGAGCAAGATGGCGGAGAAGTAGGAGACCTGGATTTCGTCTCCTCTCAGGAATTCAGCTGGATAGGGATCGAACCATTCTGAACACCTACGAACTCAACAGGAGATCAAAGAAAGAAGAGCAACAACTCTCTGAACAGAAAAGCGACCACTTTCTGGAAGGTAGGACGTGCGGAGAAGTGAATCCGAGGTGATATTCGGGAGGCTAGACGGTGGGGGAGGGTCCTCTGTTGGCCACTTCTGGCAAGTGATAGAGCTGCGGAGCACAAAATCGGAACTTTTAGAAGTCGGCTCTGCTGAGGGACATCGCTCCAGTGGCTAAGCTGGGGGTGGAACCCTCGCAGGTCAGTGTGGTCACAGGACCCTTGGAGTCACAGAAAGACTGGGGGTGCCTGAGTGCAGCAGAGCTCCCAGGTATCGGAGTAGGGAAGCCGGCTGCAGAGAAGGAGCCCAGGCGCGGGCTCTCAGCTCGGGGTTGCCATAAACCGTGATCCGCGGCACAGTCAGGCCACTGCTCCTCCAGCAGGGACCCAGCTAGTGGCAGATCCAGGGAGACTCCCCTTCTCCCCCCGGGAGGAGAGGTGCAGGAGTGCACCGCAGGGATCTGCTGGGTTTGGAGACTCCACACGGTGTCGGGTGCCAGAGATAGAGACGCTCAGTCACAGGCCAGGTGAGCATGGAGTGCGGCCGGAGACCAGGGAGATGGGAGTGACTGACTGCTTTTCTCTGGGGGCTCACTGAGGAGGGGGGCCTGAGTTCTGGGCTCCTCCGGGGCGGAGATTGGGAGGCTGCCATTTACACTCTCCACCTCCAAAGCTGTACGGAGAGCTTGCAGGGAACAAAAGCTCCTGAGAACAAACCCGAGCAGATTACTGAGCCCGGACCAGGCAAGGGTGGGGCAATTCCGCCTCTGGCAAAGACATTTGGAAACCACGGCAACAGGCCCCTCCCCAGAAGATCAGTGAGAACAGCCAGCCAAGACCAAGTCTACCGATCAATGAGAACGGCAGAACTCCAGCGCTAGGGGAATAAAGCACATAGAATTCATGGCTTTTTTACCATGATTCTTTAGTCTTTCAAAGTTAATTTTTTTTAACTGTCTTTTTTTTTTAATTTTTTTTTCCCTTTTTCAACCAACATCTTATCAATCCCTTTTTTCTAAAAAAAAATTTTTATTTTTCATTTTTATTTTTCATTTTTAGAGTCATATTCTATCCCTTCATAGTAGTTATCCGTACTTTTGGCATATATATATAAGTTGTTCTCTCTTTAAATTTTGAGATAGTTTCTTCTAACAGATCAAAATATACCCTAAATCTCTAGTGTATGGTTTTTTTCTACTCCCCTGCCTCACATTCTCTCCCTTTTTTTCTCTCTCTCTCTTTTTTTAAATCCTCTTCTTTCTTTTTTCAAACAACTTCTTATCAATTCCTTTTATAGAATTTTTTATAATTTCCATCTTTACAGTCATATTCCATCCCTTCATCATATCACCCTTATTTTTGTACATATAAGTTTTTCTTTCTTCAAAATTTTGGGAGACACGTTCTTCTAACAGACCAAAATACACCCAAAATCTAGTGGGTGGCACTGATCTATATACCAGCCTGATCATATTTGATCACATTCTGTTTTTTGTTTTGTTTTGTTTTGTTCTGTTTTTGTTTGTTTATATCTTTGTCTTTTTTTTTTCTTTTTCTTTTTTCTCTCTTTCCCTTTCTTTACCCACTGCTTCAGGTCGTTTCTGATTTGTTTAGAGTATATTTTCTGGGAACGTTGTTACCCTGTTAGCATTTTGTTCTCTCATTAATCTATCCTCCTCTGGACAAAATGATAAGATGGAAAAATTCATCTCAACAAAAAGAACAAGAGGTAGTACCGACTGCCAGGGACCTGCTCAATACGGACATTAGTACGATGTCAGATCTAGAGTTCAGAATCATCACTTTAATTATACTAGCTGGGCTTGAAAAAAGCATGGAAGTTATTAGAGACACCCTTTCTGGAGAAGTAAAAGAACTAAAATCTAACGAAGTCGAAAGCAAACAGGCTATTAATGAAGTGCAATCAAATATGGGGGTGCTAACTGCTAGGATAAATGAGGCAGAAGAGAGAATCAGTGATATAGAAGACCAAATGATGGAAAATAAAGAAGCTGAGAAAAAGAGAGATAAACAACTACTGGATCACGAGGGCAGAATTCGAGAGATAAGCGATACCATAAGACGAAACAACATTAGAATAATTGGGATCCCAGAAGAAGAAGAAAGAGAGAGAGGGGCAGAAGGTATAATGGAGCAAATTAGAGCAGAGAACTTCCCTAATTTGGGGAAGGAAACAGGCATCAAAATCCAGGAAGCACAGAGACCCCCCTCAAAATCAATAAAAATAGGTCAACACCCCGACATCTAATAGTAAAACTTATGAGTCTCATAGACAAAGAGAAAATCCTGAAAGCAGCTCGGGAGAAGAGATATGTAACCTACAATGGTAGAAACACTAGATTGGCAACAGACCTATCCACAGAGACCTGGCAGGCCAGAAAGGATTGGCAGGATATATTCAGAGCACTGAATGAGAAAAATATGCAGCCAAGAATACTATATCCAGCTAGGCTGTCATTGAAAATAGAAGGAGAGAGAAAAAGCTTCCAGGACAAACAAAAACTAAAGGAATTTGCAAACATGAAACCAGCCCTACAAGAAATATTGAAAGGGGTCCTCTCAGCAAAGAGAGATCCTAAAAGTAACAGACCAGAAAGGAACACAGACAATATACACTAACAGTCACCTTACAGGCAATACAATGGCACTAAATTCCTATCTTTCAATAGTTACCCTGAATGTAAATGGGCTAAATGCCCCAATCAAAAGACACAGGGTATCAGATTGGATTAAAAAACAAGACCCATCGATATGCTGTCTGCAAGAGACTCATTTTAGACCCAAAGACACCCCCAGATTGAAAGTGAGGGGATGGAAAACCATTTACCATGCTAATGGACACCAAAAGAAAGCTGGGGTGGCAATCCTTATATCAGACAAATTAGATTTTAAACCAAAGACTGTAATAAGAGATGAGGAAGGACACTATATCCTACTTAAAGGGTCTATCCAACAAGGAATTCTAACAATTGTAAATATCTATGCACCTAATATGGGAGCAGCCAATTATATAAGGCAATTAATAACAAAAGCAAAGAAACACATCGACAACAATACAATAATAGTGGGGGACTTTAACACCCCCCTCACTGAAATGGACAGATCATTTAAGCAAAAGATCAACAAGGAAATAAAGACTTTAAATGACACAATGGGCCAAATGGACTTCACAGACATATTCAGAACATTCCATCCCCAAGCAACGGAAAACACATTCTTCTCTAGTGCCCATGGAACATTCTCCAGAATCGATCACATCCTAGGTCATAGATCAGGTCTCAACTGGTACCAAAAGATTGGGATCATTCCCTGCCTATTTTCAGACCACAATGCTTTGAAACTAGAACTCATTCACAAGAGGAAAGTCGGAAAGAACTCAAATACATGCAGGCTAAAGAGCAACCTATTAAAGACTGAATGGGTCAACCAGGAAATTAAAGAAGAATTAAAAAAATTCATGGAAACCAATGAAAATGAAAACACAACTGTTCAAAATCTTTGGGATGCAGCAAAGGCAGTCCTAAGAGGAAAGTATATAGCAATACAAGCCTTTCTCAAGAAACAAGAAAGGTCTCAAGTACACAACCTAACCCTGCACCTAAAGGAGCTGGAGAAAGAACAGCAAATAAAGCCTGAACCCAGCAGGAGAAGAGAAATTATAAAGATCAGAGCAGAAATCAATGAGATAGAAACCAAAAAAACAGTAGAACAGATCAACGAAACTAGGAGCTGGTTCTTTGAAAGAATTAACAAGATTGATAAACCCCTGGCCAGACTTATCAAATAGAAAAGAGAAATGACCCAAATCAACAAAATCATGAATGGAAGAGGAGAGATCACAACCAACTCCAAAGAAATACAGACAATTATAAGAACATAGTATGAGCAACTCTATGCCAGCAAATTAGATAACCTGGAAGAAATGGATGCGTTCCTAGAGATGTATCAACTACCAAAACTGAACCAGGAAGAAATAGAAAACCTGAACAGACCTATAACCACTAAGGAAATTGAAGCAGTCATCCAAAATCTCCCAAAAAAACAAAAGCCCAGGGCCAGATGGCTTCCCAGGGGAATTCTACCAAACATTTAAAGAAGAATTAATACCTATTCTTCTGAAACTGTTCCAAAAAATAGAAATGGAAGGAAAACTTCCAAACTCATTTTATGAGGCCACCATTACCTTGATCCCAAAACCAGACAAAGACCCCATCCAAAAGGAGAATTACAGACCAATATCCCTGATGAACATGGATGCAAAAATTCTCACCAAAATACTAGCCAATAGGATCCAACAGTACATTAAAAGGATTATTCACCACGAGCAAGTGGGATTTATCCCTGGGCTGCAAGGTTGGTTCAACATCCGCAAATCAATCAATGTGATACAATACATTAACAAAAGAAAGAACAAGAATCATATGATCCTCTCAATAGATGCAGAAAAAGCATTTGCCAAAGTACAGCATCCTTTCTTGATTAAAACTCTTCACAGTGTAAGGATAAAGGGTACATACCTCAATATCATAAAAGCCATCTATGAAAAACCCACAGCAAATATCATTCTCAATGGGGAAAAACTGAGAGCTTTCCACCTAAGGTCAGGAACGCGGCAGAGATGTCCACTATCACCACTGCTAATCAACATAGTACTAGAAGTCCTAACCTCAGCAATCAGACAATAAAAAGAAATAAAAGGCATCTGAACCAGCAAAGAAGAAGTCAAACTCTCACTCTTTGCAGATGATATGATACTTTATGTGGGAAACCCAAAAGACTCCACCCCAAAACTGCTAGAACTCATACAGGAATTCAGTAAAGTGGTAGGATATAAAATCAATGCACAGATGTCAGTGGCATTCCCATACACCAATAACAAGACAGAAGAAAGAGAAATTAAGGAGTCGATCCCATTTACAATTGCACCCAAAACCATAAGATACCTAGGCATAAATTTAACCTAGGAGGCAAAGGATCTGTACTCAGAAAACTATAAAATACTCATGAAAGAAATTGAGGAAGACACAAAGAAATGTAAAAATGTTCCATGCTCATGGATTCGAAGAACAAATATTGTGAAGATGTCAATGCTACCTAGAGCAATCTACACATTTAATGCAATCCCCATCAAAATACCATCCACTTTTTTCAAAGAAATAGGAAAAATCATCCTAAAATTTGTATGGAACCAGAAAAGACTCCAGATAGCCAGAGGAATGTTGAAAAAGAAAAGCAAAGCTGGCAGCATCACAATTCCGGACTTCCTTCTCTATTACAAAGCTGTAATCATCAAGACAGTATGGTACTGGCACAAAAACAGACACAATAGATCAATGGACCAGAATAGAGAGCCCAGAAATGGACCCTCAACTCTATGGTCAACTAATCTTTGACAAAGCAGGAAAGAATGTCCAATGGCAAAAAGACAGTCTCCTCAACAAATGGAGTTGGGAAAATTGGATAGCCACATGCAGAAGAATGAAACTGGACCATTTCCTTACACCACACACAAAAATAGACTCAAAATGGTTGAAAGACCTCAACGTGAGACAGGAGTCTGTCAAAATCCTAAAGGAGAACACAGGCAGCAACCTCTTAGACCTCAGCCACATCCACTTCTTCCTAGGAACATCGCCAAAGGCAAGGGAAGCAAGGGCAAAAATGAACTATTGGGACTTCATCAAGATAAAAAACTTTTGCAAAGCAAAGGAAACAGTCAACAAAACCAAAAGACAACCGACAGAATGGGAGAAGATATTTGCAAACGACATATCAGATAAAAGGCTAGTATCCAAAATCTATAAAGAACTTATCAAACTCAACACCCAAAGAACAAAGAATCCAATCAAGAAATGGGCAGAAGACAGGAACAGACATTTTTCTAAAGAAGACATCCAAATGGCCACAGACCCATGAAAAAGTGCTCAATATCACTCGGTATCAGGGAAATCCAAATCAAAACCTCAGTGAGATACCACCTCACACCAGTCAGAATGGCTAAAATTAATAAGTCAGGAAATGACAGATGTTGGCGGGGATGCGGAGAAAGGGGAACCCTCCTACACTGTTGGTGGGAATGCAACCTGGGACAGCCACTCTGGAAAATAGTATGGAGGTTCCTCAAAAAGTTGAAAATAGAGCTACCATATGATCCAGCAACTGCACTACTGGATATTTACCCCAAAGATACAAAAGTAGGGATCCGAAAGGGTACGTGCACCCCAATATTTATAGCAGCAATGTCCACAATAGCCAAACTGTGGAAAGAACCAAGATGTCCATTGACAGATGAATGGATAAAGAAGATGTGTGTATATATATATATATATATATGTATGTGTATGTGTATATGTATATGTATGTATATATATATATATACATACAATGGAATATTATGCAGCCATCAAAAGGAATGAGATCTTGCCATTTGCAATGACATGGATGGAACTGGAGGGTATTATGCTGAGCGAAATAACTCAGACAGAGAAAGGCACGTATCATATGACCTCACTGATATGAGGAATTCTTAATCTCAGGAAACAAACTGAGGGTTGCTGGAGTGGGGGATGGGGTGGGAGGGATGGGGTCACTGGGTGATAGACACTGGGGAGGGTATGTGCTCTGGTAAGCTCTGTGAATTGTGCAAGACTGTTGAATCTCTGATCTGTACCTCTGAAACAAATTTTGCAATATATGTTAAGGGAAAAAAAGGGGAAAAAGAGGAAGATAGCAGGAGGGGAAGATTGAAGGGGGGGAAATCGGAGGGTAGACGAACCATGAGAGATGATGGGTTAGCCTGGTGATGGGTATTGAGGAGGGCACATTCTGCACGGAGCACTGGGTGTTATGCACAAACAATGAATCATGGAACACTACATCTAAAACTAAATATGTAATGTATGGGGATTAACATAACAATAAAAAATTTAAAAAAATGTCAAGGTATTGGGATACAAATATTAACAGAAATATTTTGTAAGGCATTTTAGAAGTTTGGATATTTTTGGTACTAATGATAACTTAATGTCTCGCTCTTGGGATTACTGATGAATTTGGTATAACTTTGAGTATCTATATTCCTCCAGTATCTTAATTGAATTATGTCATATGTGACAGAACTACCAAAGTGAAATTATTTCCAGGTAAATTCTCACTGATTATATTGTCTAAGAGATTGATGGGACAATATTACTCTCATATTTATGAGAGAAGAAAAAGAATCCTTTGGGGCGCCTGGGTGGCTCAGTCGTTAAGCGTCTGCCTTCGACTCAGGTCATGATTCCAGGGTCCTGGGGTCGAGCCCCACATCAGGCTCCCTGCTCTGCGGGAGGCCTGCTTCTCCCTCTCCCATTCCCCCTGCTTGTGTTCCCTCTCTTGCTGTGTCTCTCTCTGTCAAATAAATAAATAAAATCTTTTAAAAAGAAAAAGAATCCTTTATATTTTTTAAATGTGAATGACATTCTTAACCAATGTATAAGGTAACTTCACAATTATTTTTGGAATTTCCAGGAAGCAAAGAAGCCTTGTATTTAAAACACAGATTCAGGGGGTGCCTGGGTGGCTCAGTCGTTAAGCGTCTGCCTTCGGCTCAGGTCATGATCCCAGGGTCCTGGGATTGAGCCCCACATCGGGCTCCCTGCTCGGCAGGAAGCCTGCTTCTCCCTCTCCCACTCCCCCTGCTTGTGTTCCTGCTCTCGCTATCTCTCTCTGTCAAATAAATAAATAAAATCTTTAAAAAAAAAAAACACAGATTCAGACACATCTGCACACCTATAGACAATATAAATTATAATTTATGAACCCTTCTATTTTTTCTGAAGGAAATAAGATTTTTATCAAAACTTAATAGGGCCACCTGGGAGGCTCAGTCATTAAGTGTCTGCCTTTGGCTCAGGTCATGATCCCAGGGTCCTAGGATCGAGCCCTGCATTGTGCTCCCTGCTCAGCGGGAAGCCTGCTTATCTCTCTCTCTCTGCAGCTCCCCCTGCTTGTGTTCCTCTCTCACTATACCTCTCTGTGTCAAATAAATAAATAAAATCTTAAAAAAAACAAACAAAAATACTTAATAACCTGTAGACTTCTGGTTGCTTCTCACAAGCACAACTACACATTTTTCTAATCATTACATTGTAGATGAAAGAAGTTATATTTATGTGTATGTGATTGTCTATTCAATATATCATGGTATAATAAGACAGATACTGAACAGTGAAGTCAACAATATATGAATAGTGATAGCACAGAGATCTAAACAAGCTAAAGTCAGATTTACACACTTGGCAAATCTTCAACAGACCCAAATGATCACATTATAAGCAAACAAGTATCTCACCAATTCTGCAAAGAATTTTGAGTACAGGTTAATATTTACTATAGAACTTAGAGTATTTGATATATTGATGTCAAGTAATCTTTCAATTCATATTAGACAGATCCTTTCTTCTCTGTTAAATTGGAGAAATAAATATTTTCAAAGATTTGAAGAATTGAGGTTGATATATAATAAAAATTACAATATGTCTAATACAAAACTCTGTGATTTAATCTGCTTATTTTTTCCATTAGATAATAACTGATAAGTTATGTAGGAGTTAACTATAAAATGTTTTGGAACAAATTTTGATTGTTGATATTAATGACAATCAAAAGCAAGTAAATATTTTTGCCATAATAGAAGTGCAACAACGTTTAAAAAATTATATAATATAAATTTATCTTATGTTGCTTTTAGATTGAGATTTTAAATTTACACTTTAACTAAAAACAGAGTTTAGGAAGGATAACTTAGGGCCAGATATGTTTTTTCCTAGTTGTTCATATAAAACAAGTTTTTTTTTTTAAAGATTTTATTTATTTATTTGAGAGAGAGAATGAGAGAGAGAGAGAGCATGAGAGGGGGGAGGGTCAGAGGGAGAAGCAGACTCCCTGCCGAGCAGGGAGCCCAATGCGGGACTCGATCCTGGGACTCCAGGATCATGACCTGAGCTGAAGGCAGTCGCTTCATCAACTGAGCCACCCAGGCGCCCCATATAAAGCAAGTTAAATGTTATATGCATATACTTTAATTAGTTTGTAAGTTATTACTTTATTTTATTTTATTATGTTATGTTAATTACCATACATTACATCATGTTTTTGATGTAGTGTTTCATGATTCATTGTTCGGTATAACACTCAGTGCTCCATTCAGTACGTGCCCTCTTTAATACCCATCACCAGGCTAACCCATCCCCCCACCCTCTCCCCTCTAGAATCCTCAGTTTGTTTCCCAGAGTCCATAGTCTCCCATGGTTCATCTCCCCCTCTGATTTCCCCCCTTCATTTTTCCCTTTCTGCTAACTTCTTCTTCTTTTTTTTTTTTTTAACACATAATGTATTACTTGTTTCAGAGGTACAGGTCGGTGATTCAACAGTCTTACACAATTTACAGTGCTCACCATAGCACATACCCTCCCCAGTGTCTATCACCCAGCCACCCCATCCCTCCCAACCCCCACCACTCCAGCAATCCTCAGTTTGTTTCCTGAAATTAAGAATGCCTCATATCAGTGAGATCATATGATACATGTCTTTCTCTGATTGACTTATTTCGCTCAGCATAATACCCTCCAGTTCCATCCACGTCATTGCAAATGGCAAGATTTCATTCCTTTTGATGGCTGCATAATATTCCATTGTATATATATATATATATACCACATCTTCTTTATCCATTCATCTGTCAATGGACATCTTGGCTCTTTCCACAGTTTGGCTATTGTGGACATTGCTGTTATAAACATCCGGGTGCATGTACCCCTTTGGATCCTTACATTTGTATCTTTGGGGTAAATACCCAGTAATGCAATTGCTGGGTCATATGGTAGCTCTATTTTCAACTTTTTGAGGAACCTCCATACTGTTCTCCAGAGTGTCTGCACCACCTTGCAATTCTACCAACAGTGTAGGAGGGTTCTCCTTTCTCTGCATCCCCACCACCATCTGTCCTTTCCTGACTTGTTAACTTTAGCCATTCTGACTGGTGTGAAGTGGTATCTCATTGAGGTTTTGATTTGGATTTCCCTGATGCCGAGCGATGTTGAGCACTTTTTCATGTGTCTGTTGGCCATTTGGATGTCTTCTTTGCAAAAATATCTGTTCATGTCTTCTGCCCATTTCTTGATTGGATCATTCGTTCTTTGGGTGTTGAGTTTGATAAGTTCTTTATAGATTTTGGATACTAACACTTTATCTGATATGTCATTTGCAAACATCTTCTCCCATTCTGTTGGTTGTCTTTTGGTTCTGTAGACTGTTTCTTTTGCTGTGCAAAAGTTTTTTATCTTGATGAAGTCCCAATAGTTCATTTTTGCCCTTGCTTCCCTGGCCTTTGGTGATGTTTCTAGGAAGAAGTTGCTGCGGCTGAGGTCGAAGAGGTTGCTACCTGTGTTCTCCTTACGATTTTGACAGACTCCTGTCTCACATTTAGGTCTTTCAACCATTTTGAGTCTATTTTTGTGTGTGGTGTAAGGAAATGGTCCAGTTTCATTCTTCTGCATGTGGCTATCCAATTTTCCCAACACTATTTGTTGAAGAGATTGTCTTTTTTCCTTGGACATTCTTTGTTGCTTTGTCGAAGATTAGTTGACCGTAGAGTTGAGGGTCCATTTCTGGGCTCTCTATTTTGGTCCATTGATCTATGTGTCTGTTTTTGTGCCAGTACCATACTGTCTTGATGATGACAGCTTTGCAATAGAGATGGAAGTCTGGAATTGTGATGCCACCAGCTTTGCTTTTCTTTTTCAACATTCCTCTGGCTATTTGGGGTCTTTTCTGGTTCCATACAAATTTTAGGATGATTTGTTCCATTTCTTTGAAAAAAGTGGATGGTATTTTGATAGGGATTGCATTGAATGTGTAGATTGCTCTAGGTAGCATTGACATCTTCACAATATTTGTTCTTCCAATCCATGAGCATAGAACGTATTTCCATTTTTTTGTGTCTTCCTCAATTTCTTTCAGAAATATTTTAGAGTTTTCTGAGTACAGATTCTTTGCCTCTTTGGTTAGATTTATTCCTAGGTATCTTATGGTTTTAGGTGCAATTGTAAATGGGATCGACTCCTTAATTTCTCTTTCTTCTGTCTTGTTGTTGGTGTATAGGAATGCCACTGACTTCTGTGCATAGATTTTATATCCTGCCACTTTACTGAATTCCTGTATGAGTTCTAGCAGTTTTGGGGTGGAGTCTTTTGGGTTTCCCACATAAAGTATCATATCATCTGCAAGAGTGAGAGTTTGACTACTTCTTTGCCAATTCGGATGCCTTTTATTTCTTTTTGTTGTCTGATTGCTGAGGCTAGGACTTCTAGTACTATGTTGAAAAGCAGTGGTGATAGTGGACATCCCTGCCGCATTCCTGACCTTAGGGGGAAAGCTCTCAGTTTTTCCCCATTGAGAATGATATTTGCTGTGGGTTTTTCGTAGATGGCTTTTATGATATTGAGGTATGTACCCTCTATCCCTATACTCTGAAGAGTTTTGATCAAGAAAGGATGCTGTGCTTTGTCAAATGCTTTTCTGCATCTATTGAGAGGCTCATATGGTTCTTGTTCTTTCTTTTATTAATGTATTGTATCACATTGATTGATTTGTGGATGTTGAACCAACCTTGCAGCCCAGGGATAGATCCCACTTGGTCCTGGAGAATAATCCTTTTAATGTACTGTTGAATCCTATTGTCTAGTATTTTGGTGAGAATTTTCATCCGTGTTCATCAAGGATACTGGTCTGTAATTCTCCTTTTTGATGGGGTCTTTGTCTGGTTTTGGGATCAAGGTAATGCTGGCCTCATAAAACAAGTTTGGAAGTTTTCCTTCCATTTCTATTTTTTGGAACAGTTTCAGAATAGGTATTAATTCTTCTTGAAATGTTTGGTAGAATTGCCCTGGGAAGCCATCTGGCCCTGGACTTTTGTTTTTAAATACAATTTATTTAACAATATTTTGATGGCAGGTGTAAGTCAGTGCAAGCTACCATGACAAAATAGCATAGACTGAACTTAAATAACACAAAGTTATTTTCTCACAATTCCAGAGGCTGAAAGTCTGAGATAATGGTGCCAACATAGTTAGGTTCTAGTGAAGGGTTTCTTCCTGGCTTTCATACCTTCTGTCTGTGTCTTCACAAGCAAGCGCTCTGGTGTCTCTTCTTATAAGGACCCCACCCTTATGACCTCATCTAAATCTAATTACCCCCCAATGGCTCCATCTCCAAATACCATCAAAATGGGGGTTATGGAAAAAACAATTCAGCCCACAGCACCAGGTATATAGTTCATATGTAGGGTTGTCATAAATTTTATCTCCAAATTGGAATGCCCTTTTGATCAAGGAGTGAGTGCTCTTTATAATCTTAACAAGTAACAATTGCAAACTTGGACATTCTGGGCAAATAGCTGTGATTACTCTTTCATGTTACTCCACTGTGGTTAAGAATTGAAATCACTTGCAATGTTTTCAAGGTCTGCTAAGATTTTTGTCTGACAGTCTAGAGTACATAGTAATGCTAAGTTAAAGTCTATCTGACACCCAGTAGATATTGCTATAGCATATGATAGAGAAAGATGAAAGTAAAGGGAGCATTAGTTGAGTGTTAGGCATTGTGCTGTGTGTTTAATAAACATGAGGAACTAGAGATATAGGTCATGTTATCTATATCATCTTAGCTTCTACTTAAGAGGTAAAACAAAGTCCAACATGTTGGTTAAAATGAGGGATTATGCAATATACCACTTGGGTTTAAATCAGAGCTCTACTTCTCACTACTATGTAACATTGTTTAAAATACAATATAGCCTTAATAAAGTACCTTAACTTTTCAGTTTCCTCATTTCTAACATATGGATAGTAATTGTATTTACGTTGTAAGTTTAAATAAATTAAATGTGTGCATCTGTGTATCTGTTGAGTGTGTGAAGAAGAGAGCCTTGTGCCAATAGGTGTTTCCTATAAATATTACCTTTGTTTTCTAAATTTCCAGGCACAGCTATAGGTGGTCATCCTTTGTTTTTATTTTGTTTCACCACGTAGTACCTCTAGCCACAGTTACTAGTTGAGTCCCTTTTCATTTTGTGGTCTGACTTGAAAAGAAACCTGGACCATTTTTAGCTTCTCAGGATATAAACAAGAAAATGCCTGTGGATTTTAGTAGTACTAAGTGGATACTTAATGGGCACATTTCATATTATGGCAGAGTGTGTAAATATCATCATCATAGTGTCCTTTTAGAAGGAAATCGTGGGGATTTTTTGTGAAAATTATATAAAAATGTGAGTCAATTTTAAAAAAATCAGAGTGAAATTGTCATTGTAATTTGCATGGATAGACAAAGATAGATGTAGATATATAGATACACATTCAACTGAGTGAAACATTTCTACTTTTACAATATATTAACATTGTTGCCAATATACTGAAAGGTAGAGAAGTTTAATACAAAAGTCTTGGAGGTGTAGACTCATTTTCTCAAAATACAAATTGACTTGTTGGACTGTATGGCCTATCATTTGTCAAAGAGAATAAGACTGGTAGCCATATATTGGATTTTGAATATTGATGTTTCCAAATTCTTCAGAAGTATTATGATCTTATATGTGATTGGTTTGTATGATATTCATATAATATGATGTATAATCTAGGATATGTATGGTATATGGAAAAAAATAAGATCAAATTCTTCAGGCTTAGGAAGAGATTTGAAAATGGTGGAAGTAAAAATCTCTTATAAGATGAGAGAATAATTTTGCCTATCCATTCAATATTTAAAATATTTACTGGGCGCCTGGGTGGCTCAGTCGGTTAAGCGACTGCCTTCGGCTCAGGTCATGATCCTGGAGTCCCGGGATCGAGTCCCGCATCGGGCTCCCTGCTCCGCAGGGAGCCTGCTTCTCCCTCTAACCCTCCCCCCTCTCATGTACTCGCTCTCTCTCATTCTCTCTCTCTCAAATAAATAAATAAAATCTTTAAAAAATAAAAATAAAAAAAAATAAAATATTTACTGAATTTTCATTCTGTGTCAGTCATTAGGCATCTGTTGTGTTTATTCCTGGGGAGAGTCCCATCAGTGTACTATGAATATATTCTTGGGAAGAATCACTACATTAGTAATACTCCTAGTGAACTAAGAGTATATCAGTGACACTGGCAAACAACTATCATTTCTTACCATATGTGATTTTAAAAGAACTTAAAATCAAATATATAAATAAGGAAATTATAGATATGAATTGTTAAGATGTACATATTACCTGACTATTCTACTTGGGGTCTAGTAATAAGAAAACAAAATAAATATATTGTGATCAATAGCTTCCTTAACTATCATGAAAACCCTTTGAGAAAGACAATATAAAATATTATACTCAAAATAGTTACAGGAATTATCAAAAAATACTCAAAATTAAACTTAGTAAGAAATCTCCAGGAACAGAATAATAAAAATATTAAAGTATATTAAAATTAACTAAGAATATTTAAAAAATGAATAAGTGATATGATATAGATGTGATAAGTTTGTGGATGGGACTTATAAAAATGGCAGTCCCCTATAAAATAATTTATAAACTTAAATTAGCTACAAAGTCAGTGTAATTTTATTTTAAATTCATAAAATGGCCTCAAAGAATATCTGGAGTATTAAAGAAGCAAAACCAGCTGGAAAAATTATGTTTAATTAAAAAAATGTTTTTACTTAAATATAACATACATTGTGAAAAGTGCACATATAGTGTGTTTCACATTTCTCTCATACACATCTTTTTTATTTTTCACTTCTATTTATTTTTATTTTTTAAAATGTTTTCAAGTTTTAATTTAAGTTCAGTTAGTTATGGGTGCCTGGGTTGCTCAGTTGGTTAAGTGTCTGACTCTTGATTTTGGCTCAGCTCATGAACTCAGGGTCGTGAAATCAAGCCCCCTGTCAGGCTCCGTGCGGGGGTGTGGAGTCTGCTTGAGATTCTCTCCCTCTCCATCTGCCCCTCCCCTCCATGAATGAATGAATGAATGAATGAATGAATGAATGAATAAATAAATAAATAAATAAATAAATAAATTCTAGTTTGTTAACATACAGTGTAATATTAGTTTCAGGTGTAGGATTTAGTGATTAATCATTTACATACAACACCCAGTGTCACACACATCTTTTTGTAAACTATATTTTTCCTTTCCTTTTTGTAAACTGTATTTTTCCTTTTGTAAACTATATTTTTCTCCTTTGGATATTTTTTTATTGATCTGTCTCATGTCACCAGTCTTTGTTTCTTCTGTGGCCAATACACTGTTCAAAAATCGAATGATTTCTTAGTTTCAAATATAATGTTTACTTTTTAATGTTTTTCCAAAAATTTCTGGAATAATCATTGATACTCTTTTTATAGATTGGAGTTCAATGGTTAACTTCTCCATGCCTTTATCCATTTTGCTGGTCTTCCCTATTTTCTTGAACATGTGTGTTATAGTAGTTTTGATGTCCTTGTCTGCCAACTCCAACACCTGGATAATATCTAGATTTCTATCTTGTGTCCTTAGTTTTTTTCTTGGTTATTGGTCATATAGTCTGTCCTCTTTGTATGGATAGTAATTTTTAGTTGTATTCTAACCTGTATAAAATGTATGCTAATATAAACACAAAATGTATGTTTTACTGTATGTTAATATCGTGTAGAGGCTCCAGATGATGTTCTGTTCCATCAGAAATAGCCCCCTTTTCTCTGACAGCGAGATAATACGGAGGCAAATCCTCAATCCAGGATTGAGGAGCATTAGGGCTGAGATGAAGTGTTAGTAAGTTTGTTTTTCTCATCTGACTCTTGTTTCTCAAATTCTCCCTGTGAGGCCTTTAATTCAGAGCCAGGGAGTTACCTCCTCAGCAATGAAAGGATAGCAGACATTTAATTCTTTGTCTTATGTTCCCACCTCAGCTCTTCAGCCAACAGTCTCATGTAGTTTCAGTTTTTTGGGGTGGGTGCTTGTCATGTTTCAGAGGCAACGCCTTCCCCATCTTTGATTCCAAGTATCACTCAGTCTGTGAATTACTTTACTCTGCCTTTTGGAAATGTTTGGCCTAGCTTTTCTGTCTTCCAAAATAGACCCTAAACTTAGTAAACATTCCTTGGTAAAACCTGGCATATGCCCAGAGTGGGGGAAAATGAACAGCTAGCGAGATGTTATCACCTTACATCAAAACAATTCTCCCCTCTCCAGAGTTTTGATCATCTGCTCCTCATTGTTTACACAAAGCTCCCTGATGCCTTTCATAATATAATCTTTGTAATTAATTTAGCTTTTTCTTTTTTTTTCAGTTATGACAGCAGACATTTCAGCCTGCCATCACATACTATATTTTACCAACGAAGGGCAAATGCAGTAATAATAGACTCCATATTAATTAAGGACAAGAAAGGCTATATTCTATCAATTCTTTTCCTGAGGTTTTTCTTCCAGTTAGAAGAGATGATTATAAGTTTCATAAGTTCATCTTCTTTGTTTGCTATTTAGTTCTTTCTTTAAGATAAAATATTTCTAAAAGGCAATTCTCTGTGGAAAACAGCTTCTCATATCTTGTATTTGTATCAGACCCTTGTCTGAATCCGCCCACTTCTATATACTTTTCTTCCATGTGGAAATTGGTCCTTCTTCATCCCCAGATATAAATAAGTTAAATATTAAGGTTCAAAATAGTTTATGATGATTTGTGTATAACAGAAAACATGACAAAGCAGGAATAAAATTGAATCACATCTACATATATGACTATTTCCGGAGTCCATACATTAGCCTCTTCCATGCTGTTTGTCACTAAATGCTATTCTCCCCATCCTTGCTGTTAGTTTAAAAATCAAGTTTATCCAAGGGTTTAACACATATTCCAGGGTTTTTAGGCCCAGTGAGAATAAAATATATGTATATATATTTTTTTTTTCTCCTATATATATTTTTTTTCTGCAATATATATATATATATATATATATATATATATATATTTTTTTTTTTTCCCTTTCCCTCACTATTTAAGTTCATCTTCCTGGTGAACATATTTTCCTGAGCTGTGTCTTTAGCTATAACCATTTATATTACCAGGCCTAAAAGATATGTTTTCCCTTTTTTTGAACCTTTCCATTCTAAAACAACAGGGTTTTGTTTTTACTCTGACATTTCAATACTGAAATGTTGTCTCAAAAAAAAAAAAAGAATTATTCCATAATAAAAGAAAATTCAAAAAGCATCCTTAGAAAGTAAAAGACTACAGTAAGATCCCCCAAATATTGGGATCTCGTTTCAGATCCTCAGATTGAACCACTTCTTGTATATAAACCCCTGCTTAATTCTCTAATGCATTAATTTGTGTCTCTTAAGGTGGAATTGAAAGATTGAAGGGTAAAATTCTTTTTTCAATGCAAATTAATAAAAAATGTAATATTTTCCAGAGATTTCTGTTAATATTTATATTCTCATAAACATATACAAAAAGTGTCCATCAAACATACAGTTACCAATATTGAGTACTATTATATTTCTAAACTTGGTTAATTTAAAATTTGTATTTAGTATTTTATTATCATAATTTTATTTCCTTTGAATCATAGTTGGGTTAACTTTATTAACATATTTATTAATATGCCATTCCTCTAAGATTTTATGTGCATATTTTCCCTTATTATTGAATTTATAGTTTACCTGTTAAGTTTGTGAGAAATATTCAGATATAAAAGATTTAACTTCTGTAACTTCTGAAATGCACATTTAATTGGCTTATATATTGTGTGTGTATATGTATTTCATGTGTTTCAGTGTTATAAAATAAAGATTGTTGTGTTATTGTTAGTGTTTGTTCACTTACAATTTGTTTACACTTTTAGAAATTTTCTGGGAATGAAGATAAAATTATATGTTTCCTTAAGTATTTACCTAGTTGTGCGAGTGACAAGTATTGAATAACAATATATTTCATTGGCAGGGTGCCTGGGTGGTTCAGTTGGTTAAGCAACTGCCTTCGGCTCAGGTCATGATCCCAGGGTCCTGGGATCAAGTCCCACATCAGGCTCCCTGCTCTGTGGGGAGCCTGCTTCTCCCTCTCCCCCTCCCCCTGCTGGTGTTCCCTCTCTCACTGTGTCTCTCCCTGTCAAATAAATAAATAAAATCTAAATATATATATATATATATATATATATATATATATATATATATTTCATTGGCAATTATGATACTACCTCTACCCAATACTGAGTTTTTGTATAATCTGGATCTGAACTGTAATGTACCATTGGTTTATTTGTGCTTTTAATGGTAACACTTTATTTTTCATTTTTAAAAAAAGATTTTATTTATTTATTTGACAGAGAGAGAGAGAGAGCATAAGCAGGGGGAATCGGAGAGGGAGAAGCAGTCTTCCCACTGAGCAGGGAGCTTGATGCAGGGCTCAATCTCAATACCTGGACCGAAGGCAGAGGCTTAACCAACTGAGCCACCCAGGTGCCCCTCTATTTTTCATTTTTTTCTTTTAAAGATTTTTTTTATTTATTTATTCATTTGAGACACAGAGAGACAGAGAGAGAGAGAGCATGAGCAGGGGGAGAGGCAGAGGGAGAGGGAGAAGCATGTTCCCTGCTGAGCCAGGAGCCCGATGCGGGGCTCGATCCCAGGACCCTGGGATCATGACCTGAGCCAAAGGCAGACGCTTAACCATCTGAGCCAACCAGGCGCCCCTCTATTTTTCATTTTAATTACGAAATATTTCATACTTGTAGAACAGAAGAGACAAAAACTGTATCATAAAATAAATACACAGAACAAAACATTGTAATTACTATTTTAATATCTGGAAGGTAAACCACTGTCATTACTCTTATTCAAAACTGTGTTGGTCAGTATCACCTTATTCTTCTAGTTGAACTTTAGACTGCTTTCCTTTCAGTTCTATGAAAATATTATGCTGGGTTTTCATTTGAACACAAAGAAAAGAAATAACCTCTATCTTTCTTATAATCAGTGTTGACCACAAAGTCTGTAAGTAATGAGTCATGATGTACAAGTATTTTACAATTTTTGACTCACTCTACTGCCTTAGCCTACATGTTTGGGTGGGTTTAAATTTTCTTAGACATCTAGATATGGCATTACCTCTACACAGACAATTCAAATGGAATTTCCAAAACCACTTCTTTGGGAGACTTTGCCCCACCTTGCTTCCCACACAATAAGGCCACAAAAAGAGTTTAGTGGCAACTGGAATGCACAAACATATAGTTCATATCGTGCATGAACATGTTAGTGAGAAGTCCAGAGGCTTTGCATTATATAAGTAGTTCCTGAACAATGAAACCTAATAAAATCGATCCTACCTAAAACCCCAAATCAATCTCTCAAAGTCTCTATTTTATACACTGTGAAATTTTATTTTGAACTTCTTCCCAGGTTTCTCCCCAAAGAGTAACTAGTTGATGTTGCCGGTGATTCTTGTTGACTGTATTTTTCATATATGCAGCAAGTTAACCTGCAGTAAAGATAATTAAGAATAATGTGTGAGGGGTGCCTGGGTGGCTCGGTTGGTTAAGCATCTGCCTTCGTCTGCCTTTGGCTCAGGTCATGATCCCAGGGTCCTGGGATCTGGTCCCACATTGGGATCCAGTCCCACATCAGGATCCTCGCTCAGCAGGGAGCCTGCTTCTCCCTCTGCCTGCTGCTCCCCCTGCTTGAGCTTTCTCTCTCTCTCTCTCTCTCTCGCTATGTGTCTTTCACTTTCTCTCTCAAATGAATAAATAAAATCTTAAAAAAAAAATAAAGAAATGATGTGTGACTGCTGGTCTTTTTTGAGATCTTTAACCCTGTATGATTGGTCTCCAAACATGATCTTAATTTATTTCACTCTTGTTCAGTAAGAAAAAAGAGAAAGGAAATATATTTTGTTCATATGATTATTATTATTTTTGTTGCTATTATTTATCTGTGACCAAACTCCAAGTTTTTGTTCTCTCTCTTTGGCTGACCCATACATATCTTTCTGAATTCATGGTCTTAACCCATTTGGTTCCTATTAATGAAACCTAATTAAGTTCACCACTGGTACAGTAGATTTGCTTTCTGATAAATACCATACAAAGGAATAATTACAATTTGCTATAAAGACCTATACTTACTTCACCAAAAATCTTTCCAAGAAATAGAAACATGTAAATATTACCTCAGGTGACAAAAATGTATTATTATAAGGCGATTTGTAAGGAAAGGCTATTTATTTGTAAGACTATTAGGGAACTAAGATATTTTTCTTAATGCTTTAATAGTTTTGGTTTATGAAAATCTGTAACATCATTACTAATTCGGCACCGACATGTCCCCAGCAACTGTGGTGACCTGCTATCACACAGCCTCAGTTCTCTGCCTCTCTGCCTCTCTCTGCATCTGTATGTTTCCACCTTCCTGCATTCCAGTCTCCTCTCAATGTTACAGTTGTCACCCCCTCCTGGCTTCTGTTAATTGTCTTATCTCTGTTTTCCCTTGTGCTCCTCTATTTCAAATTCCTTTAACTGTCATAGCTGGATGAACTATTCAGTCCTTTCTTTGGACCCATTTAGAAAACTTTTATTTGGAAATGGATTCACACGAGGCCAGCCATTCTCAAAATGTGGCCCATGGAGCCCCAGTGGTCCTAGACAGGCTTTCAGGGAGTCTGCAAATTCAAAACAATGGCCATAACGATATTGAGATTTCATTTCCCTCCTGCACTGCGTTGCCTTTTGCACCGACGGTACAAAACCAATGATGTGTGAAATAGCTAGTGCCACGGCATAAATCAAAGCAGTGGCACCAACAAACTATCATACTAAGTACTAGTACTACTGTAGTACTAGTAATGCTCTTTATAGCCACCTTCTCTTAACTAAAGAAGTTCCACTTTCTCTTGAAAATGCCCTGGGAAAGTGGTAATAATTATCAACGTTACGAAATCTCAATCTCTTGAGTGCATATTTTTAAAAAAATTGACAAAGTGAAGAACTTATTCATAAAACAATTGCTGCATTCTAATTCATAATGATGTTCTTGAAGGAAAACACTGGTGCCATCAAGTTGCAAGCTGAATTTGAAGGCTTTTCATAGAACATTGCTTGTACTTGAAAGAATGACTGACAGATGATGATTAGCCAGACTTGAGTATCTGTCATATGTTTTCTTGAAAATGAATGAAAGCAAGTCTATCGGGTGCCTGGGTGGCTCAGTTGGTTAAGCGTCTGCCTTCGGCTCAGGTCATGATTCTGGAGTCCCGGGATCGAGTCCCGCGTCGGGCTCCCTGCTCAGTGGGGAGTCTGCTTCTCCCTCTCCCGCTCTCCCCCTCTTGTGCTCTCTCTCTCTCATTCTCTCTCAAATAAATAAATAAAATCTTAAAAAAAAAAAGTAAGTCTATCATTTCAAGGAAAACCAGCAACGACTGTCACCAATTATGACATTTGAGTTCTCAAAGTTGTTATGAACCAAGTTTTTCTGTCCCCCTCCAAATCCATATGTTGAAATACTACCCCTCAATGTGGTGTTATTAGGAGATGGACCATTGGGAAATAATTAGGAATAAATGATGTCATTAGGGTGGAGCCCTTATGAATGGGATCGGTGCCCTCCTAAGTGTCAGAGAGTTTATTTCTCTCTGCTCTCCACCACTTGAGGATTCAAGAAGTCTGAGGTCTGCAACCTGGAAGAGGGCTCTCACCAGAACTTGACCATGCTGCCTGGCACTCTGAGGCTTGCAGCCTCCAGACCTGTGAGAAAATACATGCATGTTGTTAATAAGCCACCCGAGTCTATGCTGCTTTGCTATGGCATCCCAAACTACCTGAGACACAAGAGAAAATTAGAATTTTCGGAAATTTCTGTCCACTGCCATGAGGTTGATGGCTTCCCAATGCCTACAGAAATAGCTGATGACATTGCTTATGTTGTTAATGTGATTTCTTGATATCATATAATAAATGTGTCAACTTTTGAAAAATCTGCATTTCTCAGTAAACCAGTATTTTCTGAAACTTTCTCATTGTGTCCCAAAATTATGCATGAGCAAAAGATCCATTCAAAGTTCAAAAAAATAGGTGAAGGGGATTAAGAGTACACTTATCTTGAAGAGCACAATATATGGGACTGTTGAATCTCTATATTGTACATCTGACACTAATATAACACCGATGTTAACTATGCTGGAATTAAAAAAATTAAAAAGACTGTAACTTAAGAAAAAACAAACTACAAGAAAAAACAATTCATTCTAATGTAAGGAACAAAAGTATTTATTCATATTGTTTCACATCCCACATTGTAACCAATGTTTATGGAACAATTGTCCAGTTTTGGTATCATGTCAAAGGAGAATAACCTCAATTGTATGAAAAGGCTATTAATATACTGCTCCCTTTTCTACTTACATATCTGCCTAAGGCTGGATTGAACAACTTTATCCAAAGCTACAAATCACAACAGTTTGAATTCAGATATAGATCTGAAGTGTAGCTGTCTTCTGTTAATCCAGATACTAAAGAAATTTGCAAAAATGTAAGTTGATAATACTCTTTTTGCTAATTTTTGTTTTATTTTTTAGAAAATGCAGTTATTTTCATTATAAAGGGTTGACTTGTAGTGGGTTTATTAAAGTGGTTTTTTTTTAATTTTGAAAGAACTTTATTAATTGAAATATAATTAACATACAACATTATATTAGTTTCAGGAAAAGAAGAACTATAAGTAATTATTGTTAAAATAATAATCATCCATTATAAGATACAATGAAAGGAATTTAACAGTTTTGGTTAGGTTGTTATTAGATATTTATTGCACTGTTCTTTAAATAAATGTAAAACATTTTTTATAATGAAATACAACACAATTGATTAACACATATGCTAGACAGGTTTCAACTAGGAATGGAAAATAATAGAAGATGTTAGATTTAAAATAAAACAACTAACTGGAAATTATATTAATGTTATCAAGAAATATTCTGTTGGGTTACCAGAAATAAATTCCAAGGAAATTTAGAATACCTCCCTTCAAAGAATTTGTTGAAGAGTATGTATTATTTGCAGGCATTTTTAGATTCAGAGCAAAATATATATGATTCTTCTATTTTAACTATATGTTATTCTATTTTTTTTAGTTTTGAATTTTTATGTATTTATTTTAGTATTCTGAAGTAAAGAATTGTGTGGCTAACAGACACATGAAAACTCAACATAACTCATCATCAGGGAAATAAAAATCAAAACTACAATTGAGATACCACCCCATACTTGTCAGAATGGTTAAAATTAACAACACAGTAAATAACAGACATTGGTGAAGATGCAAGCAAAGGAGAATCCTCTTATACTGTGGGTGGGAATGCAAACTGGTGGAGTCACTCTAGAAAATAGCATGAAGGCTCCTCAAAGAGTTAAAAATAGAACTACCCTACAATCCAGCAATTGCACTACCAGGACCCAAAGGATACAAAAATACTGATTCAAAAGGATATATGTACCCCAATGTTTATAACAGCATTATCAACATTAGCCAAATTATGGAAAGAGCCCAAATGTCCACTGACTGATGAATGGAGAAAGAGGAAGTGGCATATATATACAATGGAACATTACTCAGCCATAAAAAAGAATGAAATCTTGCCATTTGCTATGACATGGATGGAGCTACAGAGTATTATGCTAAGCAAAATAAGATAGGCTCAGAAATACATATCATATGATCTCATTCAGATGTGGAATTTAAGAAACAAAACAAATGAATATAGGAGGAAAAAAAAGAGAGGCAAACCATAAAATAGACTCAACTATAGGGAACAAACAGAGTTGCTGGAGGGGAGGTGAGTGGGGGGTGGGCTAAATGGGTGATGGGTTTTAAGGAAGGCACTTGTGATGAATACTGGGCATTGTATGCATGTGATGAATCACTAAATTCCACACCTGAAACTAATATTACACTGTTATGCTAACTAACTGGAATTTAAATCAAAATGTGAAACAATAAACAAACAAACAAACATGTCTATAAAGAAAAAAAATGCTAGACAAGGTAGTTTTTAAAAGACAATAAATATTTAAGAATTTCTCAATTTTAAGTAAATATTTGTATATAAAACCTATGTAAACAAAAGCTTTTGGGAATCCTCTGTATTTTTTAAGAGTGCAAGGGTATCTTGAGACCAAAAGTTTGAGAATGTTGCACTAGGTTGCAGTGTATTGCTCAAAACTTGGGGTTATTCAGCATAGGAGTGATGCTCAAGGAATTATGAAGGACTGCTTTCCTTAAGAAGATGCAGTGGAGCTAACACTCAATTTGAGGCTATTCAGTATACTGGAAAGCATGTAACTAAATATTCGTTCCCGATGTCTAGCCGTACAACTATTTTACATTCTGTAGTGACTTTTTGATATCCAGAGTTTCTCCAAATATCTCTTCTACTTGATATATTTGTCTGTATTTCCAAGGAGTAATAAATTATTGAGGCTTATTGAGTTAAATATGTTAATGAATGTCAGATTTAATTATCCAGGTCTTTCTGCATTTGCTCAACATTTCACTCTACTTGTCATTTACTTTGGAAGGAGATGGTGGTATTTGTTACATCCATATGGTCCTGTTGCTTTTATAGAATTGCTCATCAGATAGAATTGGGTGTAGCATATAAGTTTTAAGAGTCTTCGGGTTCTCCCTTATTTTGGCAAATTCCTTCTACAAATCAGGGTTTCATAAGTAACACAATTTATCCTACAATGGTGGAGTGCTATTTCTTACTTCATTTTTTTTGTTTGTTTAATTACATTAACTACTCTCCACCTATTGATTTTTTCAGGTTGTTTAATAAAATACCACCATATTTATAGATTGCTTTAAATTTTTGTGTTTTCAGATGAAAATCTTAAATTAATTACTGAATTAAACATTTAAATATAAGATTATTGGCACTATTATTCCCTGATGGGGAAATCAGTGTTCAGGTAAGTTATTTACTCAGGATAACTTAGTTGACAGTACAGAAGAATCAGAATTTGAACTTGAATGCAATATTTTTATTTCAAATTCTCTATTATCAATATTTTTAAATCCTTTCATTTTAAATATTTTGTCCTGAGGGGTGCCTGGGTGACTCAGTTGGTTAAGTGTCTGCCTTTGGCTCAGGTCTTGATCTCAGGGTCCTGGGATCAAGCCCCGCACAGGGCTCCCTGCTCAGTGGGGAGTTTGCTTCTCCCTCTCCTTCTGTCCCTCCCCCTGCTCATGCTCTCTCTCTCTCAAATAAATAAGTAAAATCTTAAAAAAAAAAATTGTGTCTTCGGCGGGGCGCCTGGGTGGCTCAGTCGTTAAGTGTCTGCCTTCGGCTCAGGTAACGATCCCAGGGTCCTGGGATCCAGCCCCGTGTGGGGCTCCCTACTCCATGGGAAGCCTGCTTCTCCCTCTCCCACTCCCCCTGCTTGTGTTCTCTCTCTCACTGTGTCTTTCTCTGTCAAATAAATAAAATCTTTAAAAAAATATATTGTGGGCGCCTGGGTGGCTCAGTTGGTTAAGCAACTGCCTTCGGCTCAGGTCATGATCCTGGAGTCCCAGGATCGAGTCCCGCATCGGGCTCCCTGCTCCGCGGGGAGCCTGCTTCTCCCTCTGACCCTCCCCACTCTCATGTGCTCTCTGTCTCTCTCATTCTCTCTGTCTCAAATAAATAAATAAAATCTTTAAAAAAAATAAAATAAAATAAAAAAATATATTGTGTCCTAAAATTACCATTAAAGTGATTAACTGAATCAATTTCTCCATAGAGCTTTCTCAAATAATATCTGGATGTTTGAGTGAGTGAGAGACTTAAAGCTTACATCCTGACTGATGATAATATCAAATACATATTTGAAACTTGCTTCCCTCCCTTCCTCCCTCCCTCCCTTCCTTCCTTCCCTTTTATATTAGTTGATGGTTTAATGGATGAAGGGATTAACATTTGTAGGATACTCCTAATCCTTGGACTGCCAATTCAATATGAATGAACATAGAAAAAGACTTTAAAGTAGATATAATGCAAGAGTTGGGGATAGTTCTAATTATTGAGAGTCAGTACCAACAGATGTAAAAAACTATATAGAGGGAAATATGGAAGGGAAAGCGAAGATAATAAACTAAGGATTTAGCTGTAATTAGAAAAACTGAACTTTTTATTCAGCTCTACAAGTCCACATGAGAAATCATGTGTCCTAAAAGTAAAAGTGAATAAAATTCCCCAATCAGATTTTCTAAGATGGGTCATGAATATATTATATATAAGAACTAGAAGAAATTGCCCTGGAAAAAAATTAATAATGATTGGTTTCCATTCTTTAGCACTTCTGGCTCGCTGAAAGAGCAGATCAAAGAAATGATAATCAGAGATAAATGGGAAGCTGGTTCAAATGAATTCACTATTATTTATGTAAAAGTTAAAAGAACATTCACAGCTTTCACTATTTGTTATGTTACCTCAACAGCATGGATAACTATCGTACTTGGGGATTTGCTACTCTTGCCATTGGTTGCTACTACTGTTTGTTACTACAAATAGTTGTCTATATACTTTTAATTCACTAGCTAATATACATAATATGTTGCTTTGTATTTAAACTGTTTGTTGAACACAGAAGAGAGGCATGGTTTACCTCGGAGACAACTGGCTGAAGAATCAGCACACTCAAATTTTCAATTTTATTCATGTAATTGGCAAATAATTAGTCATCAGTTGGTACATAAAATATCACTCTTTTCATGTCTCACTTTGCAAACTTACTTGTAGATAACATTTGTTATAATATAAAACTATGGGTTGAAGTGAAAACAAATTTATTTTATAAATAATGCGAGAGAATGAGAGACCAAAATGGAAAGATAATTGATTATTTTCTGGTAGTAACAGTAAATTCACTTTCAAAGAAAATATAATTTAGATTCACTTGCAATTCCTCCTGAGATTTCAAGATAAATTATTTAAGGAGAGAAATAATGAATGAACACAAATGAAAGACCAAAAATCCTGCAGAATTAAATGTCTATATCCAGTTAGCCTTTTAATTTTTTTAATTTTTTAATTTTTTAATTATTATTTTTTAACCATTTAGCCTTTTTAAATCTAGCAGCTCAGTTTCATATGTAACTTTTCTTTGAATTACTGGAATATAGGAGACTGTACACAAAAACATAAATCCAGTTACTATTTTGACCCTTTCTAGGTTTTTAGAGTGTTAAAAAGTCATGTACTCTTACAGTTTTGAATGAATGAAACAGTAATTTCCATAGTTTAAATGATTATGTTGGCTTAAAAAAAATTTTAAAAAAAGTTTGTTTCCAAATAAGATTTAAGAAGGTTCAAAATCTGTAGTTATCATTTAAGTTATAGGTTGAAATGTGTCATTAGAATTCTACCAATTTGTTTCAGATACATTCACCTAGTCAACATATATCATATATTTAGTTATAAAAGAATGTTCAATTATTTTCATAGGATAAAAAGAAAAAAAACCTTTGTCCAGTTCTTCTTATTAAAAAATAGAATTTATTTCACCCAGGTAGGCATCTCCAAAAAAAGTTTTTACCATTGACTTACATTGTCACCACCACCATCACTGCCACCATCATTTGAACATGGTAAGATGATGGTCCCCAACTTTTGATGGTTTGAGTTTGTTGACTTTATAGTGGTGTGAAAATGATACACACTCAGTAGAAACTGTACTTTGAATTTGGAATGTTCATCTTTTCCCAGGCTAAAAATATGTAGTGCGATACTCTCCTGTGATACTGGACGCTGATAGTTGCGGTTCCCTGTCAGCCACAGGATCATGAGGGTGAACAACCGACACACTGACAACCATTCTGTTTTTCACTTTTAGCACATTATTCACCAAGTTATATAAGATATTCAACACTTTATTGTAAAATAAGCTTTGTTTTAGATGATTTTGCCCAACTGTAGGCTAATGTGAATGCTCTGAGCACATTTAAGGTAGGCTAGGTTAAGCTAGGATGATCAGTAGTTTAGGTTTATTAAGTGCATTTTCAAGTTAATATATTTTCAGTTCGTAATGGGTATTTTTGGGGAAGTAACCCCATTGCAAGTTGAAGAAGATCTGTACTTTCTGCTGATTTAACTGCCCTATGTTATCTCATTATTTAGTTTTATTGTCAGAACAACTCTGTGAGATGTGCACTAGAATTATTTCTACTACCATTTTAGAAATAAGGAAATGAGCTTAGAGAAGTTACTACCTAACCAAGATCACACAGCTAGAAAGTTAAAATACAGCTTTGAAGCAGGCAGTCTGACTTCGGATTTCAAATTCTTAATCAATATGACGTGACCCCCATCGCTCCCATTGCCCCACATGTACCATAAGAAGGAAGGAATTCAGGGCACCTGGGTGGCTCAGTTGGTTAAGCGACTGCCTTCAGCTCAGGTCATGATCCTGGAGTCCCAGGATCGAGTCCCGCATCGGGGTCCCTGCTCGGCAGCGAGTCTGCTTCTCCCTCTGACCCTCCTCCCTCTCATGCTCTCTGTCTCTCATTCTCTCTCTCTCAAATAAATAAATAAAATCTTTAAAAAAAAAAAAAAGAAGGAAGGAATTCATAAATGAAAAAGTCCTAAGTCTCTAACAAACATCCTAAGATGCAGACCTGGGAGAAAAATGCTTGGATTTCTAGACAACAAGATCTTCGTCCTCTTGACATTAAGTGGCCCTATAGCCAATATTTTCCTTCAGGACATTTATAACTTTTGTAATTATAAATAACTTTCTTTGCAAAGGTGTGATTCTGATTTTCTCTTCTCAAATGCACTACTGCCAATTCTTTTTCTGATTCATAATTCAATCCCCTAAGTGAATTTGTAAGTTCACTGTTTTCATGTTGTGTAAAATAATGAAGTTGGCAATGACTATGGTGGTGCTCGTAAAACAACAACAAAATCACTAATTTAGCACTGAGGATTTTCCAGCCTTGAGCTAAGACTTTAGTGCATATTGTCTATTTTTATCTTTCTATCACCCTATCTCTAATTAACTCGTGAGGGCACTGAGAATGGAAGCCAAGGAACTTGCTCAAGAAAATACAGTTAGGAAGTGATGGGCTGGATCTGAACCACAGGCTGTTTGGGGACGAAGCCAGTGCCACTAGCTTGTGACATCTTCAGCACAGCTTCCAAAGTAACCCCCAGGGCACCCATAGTCATTTTGGATTTGGTCACTGCGTTTCCATGCCCCTGTATCTACTCAACTTTCCACAAATACCTAGAATGTGTGTGAGTCTAAAATCAAACCCTGACATCCAGCAAAATGTATCCAGGCGCTGGCATTCTGAGGGCTCTGCCTACCCTGGGCCATCAAAACCGCAGGCATCCTCACCAGTGGACATTTGTCAGCCTTCATCACTTCTGCCCGAAGAGCAGATCTGGTGGTGGCTGTGCTCTTGTTCTCATCGCTGACAGTGTCATGTTCATGATGCTGTCCTTCCCAGTCGGTAAATGCTGTGTCCTACTTCCTGCTCTGTGACCCTCTGGAACTCACTTTGCTCCTGCTATCATTAGGTTGGCCCACTGTGAGATCCAAAACCCTTCTGGTGAATTTCCTTTTTTAAGCTAGTTTGAATTGCTTTCTGTTTCTTGCAATCAATACTTCTAAAGTGCTAGACTCTGCTTGCCCTCAACAGAAGCTTTGAACGTGATGACAATGATGTTTCTCATTTTAAGGGCCTGATTTAGAGTGTCATAAAGAGGCTAAGGACAATCTGTAATAGATAATCTTCTAGGCTTCTGGCTAAGTGCCCATGCTGCAAAGTGCAGTTTTGATGAAACAGAAGGGAGATGAGATAATGGGTCTAGATTGCTCACTGAATTCTTATTTATCTACTTATTGGGAAGAGTTCATAGTGAGAGTGTAAGATGTTTTCACAAACACTGGAGCGATCACCAGGAGTTACATACATTTGGTCCTGCATGGCTTGAGGATGTTTTATCACCTTAGCTAAATGAGAAATATTAGCAAATGTTCCCAAGTAGAATGTGGTTGGAAATAAGGCACCCTAAAATCTAAGCTATTAAATTCGATACATATGGGTATATTTTTTATTAGTTCTTATAAATATCTACATTTCTAGATGTCAACAGAATTAATTGCTAATTTGGGACTATCTACAACGATTGAAGAGAAAAGCTGATTTAGCTGCACTTAAAAATATACTAGCCATTTCTGTCTAGTCTCCTAGATTGTTAAGTCTTTGAAAACTAAGAATTCATCCCACTCAGGAGTGCAGTTCAGGTCTAGCACATAACAGGTGTTCAAAAATATATTGTTGCAGGAATTCTAGACAAACTTGAATAACAGAGACGGTCCTATTCAGTCCATTGCCACAACATATTTTATTTGCCTAATAAATATATCTCAAATCCATGCACTGCTTAGTTTTACCAAAATCACCTTTATCCAAAATGGACTTCTGAAATAACTTTTTAGTTCATCTACCTAAGACCATTTTTTAAATTTTCTGTAGTCTATTATTATTACTGCAACCAAAATAATAATTAAAAACATAAATGTGATTATGATACCACCTTACTTAAAAACCTTCATTACTTTATCATTTAAAAAATAAAGACAACATTCCATGCATGAGTAATTAAGGCCTGCATCTGCCCTGTGTGTCCTCTTGAAGCCTCACCTCCTTCCATGTTTGCCATTCCCCTTTACACACAGTGCTACTAGCTTGTTGAGGGATCTTGAGGGACCCCTTCCTCCACTCCCCCTCCACACGTGCAGTTCTGTTCTTCTCATCTTCTCCAGATAGTAAACTCCACCTTCTTTTGGATTTCAGGACAGACATCATTTCCTCATATAAATTATAGCCTGTGAGTTTTATTCACAGCACTTATTAGAGTTGGAAATTATATAGAAATTTGTGTGATTATTTTCTGATGCCTGCTTTTTTCACTGGAACTTAGATTCAATAAGATCAGGGACCATTTCTATTTCTGTTTACCATTGTATATCTAGATTCTGGTACAGTACTCTGTATATATAAGTAGCTATTGACTGAAAGAATCTTTGAATGAATAACCTTCCCATGTGTTTCAACTGAATTAAACATCCCAAATAAACATTTTGAAGGGAAAAGTTGCCTATTTATTTGAATAAAAAAGTAAACAACTTCAGCTTTCTGACTTCATTATTCTCTCACCCTGGAGTAGGAGAGAAGAGAAGAAAGAGAGCAAATTAGGCAAAACAGACAGTTGGTGAGTCTGGGTAAAGAGTATGATTGCACAATTCTTGAAAACGTTCTGTAAATTTGAAATTATATATAATCAACAGATTGAAAAAAATTGCATAGCAGAATATCAGTCCTATAATATGCATGTAGTAAACGAAAGCTCTTAATAAGGAAGTAGGTCATCACATGTGTCTCCTATTTATTTTGTGCTTTTTTCCTTAAGAGAGAAATTTAAATCATTACATGACATTTTCTCATTCAAGTTTGCCATGTTCCAAAGCACTATTCAATATTAACCTATAAAGACCATGATTCTTCTGTTCCTGCATCTGTGTTTCAGCATTTATTTTTTTTAATTTTATTATGTTATGGTAATCACCATACATCATTACTTTTTGATGTAGTGTTCCATGATTCATTGTTGCGTATAACATCCAGTGCTCCATGCAGTACGTGCCCTCTTTAATACCCATCAGGCTAACCCATCCCCACCCCCGCAAAGAACTCTCAGTTTGTTTCTCAGAGTCCATAGTCTCTCATGGTTCGTCTCCCCCTCCGATTTTCCCCCCTTCATTTTTACCTTCCGGCTATCTTCTTTTTTTTAACATATAATGTATTATTTGTTTCAGAGGTCTCAGTAGACAATAATTTCATGAAATTACATAAAATATAGTATTCTTATTTTAATCTGTTTTTACATAATAAACAATAGACACGTATTTTGCCATATAATTTAAAATAATATATTTATAATACTTTATTTTAATTGTAAGTCAAATAATTTATTGTTATTGTGATCAATTTCAAAAATATATTAAAGAATAATATGCAATGATTTTTTGGCCTAACTTTAAGAATATATAGGCAGTTCTCCACAGACTACCCATGTAATTCAATCAAACTTAGAAGTCTTTAATAGTAGGTGTATTTGTTCATACACACAAAGATATACAAATCCACCATAATAGTTTTTGGACCTGGGAAACAAAAAATTTGATATTAAGCAAATTATTACTTATTCTTAACTACTAATGTCAAAGTAATAATTCCCATAATTTGGGAAATAGGTCCTCCTGAAGGATATATTTGTCAATATATATGAAAAATTATTTCCATGACTTGACTATTTTGGTTCCTCCGATTTTATGCTTTGTTTGTTCTTAAACAGGAATTTAAGAAGACTCAAGGTGGTTTTGTAAAATATGTCTAAAAGTATTGCAATCCTATTACTGGAAGCAACCTTCTTATACGGCTGTCTTCTAAACAGCTCCTTATATCAAGGATAATGGTCTACTATTCCTTCTGCCCCAAGGTTATTTTTTTATTTTTTTATGTTATGTTAATCACCATACATTACATCATTAGTGTTTTTTTAATTATGTTATGTTAATCACCATACATTACATCATTAGTTTTTGATGTAGTGTTCCATGATTCATTGTTTGCGTATAACACTCAGTGCTCCATGCAGTATGTGTCCTCTTTAATACCCATCACCAGGCTAACCTACTCCCCCACACCCCTCTCCTCTAGAACCCTGTTTGTTTCCCAGAGTCTATAGTCTCTCATAGTTTGTCTCCCCCTCCGATTTCCCCCCCTTCATTTTTCCCTTCCTACTATCTTCTTTTTTTTTTTTAACATATAATGTATTATTTGTTTCAGAGGTACAGGTCTGTGATTCAACAGTCTTACACAATTCACAGCACTCACCATAGCACATACCCTCCCCAATGTCTATCACTCAGCCACCCATCCCTCCCACCCCCCACCACTCCAGCAACACTCAGTTTGTTTCCTGAGATTAAGAATTGCTCATATCAGTGAGGTCATATGATACATATCTTTTTCTGATTGACTTATTTCCCTCAGCATAATACCCTCCAGTTCCATCCACGTCATTGCAAATGGCAAGATTTCATTCCTTTTGATGGCTGCATAATATTCCATTGTATAGATATATATATACTACATCTTCTTTATTCATTCATCTGTCAATGGACATCTTGACCCTAAGGTTATTTTCATCTGAAGTTATCTTTCAACTTTTGTTTTTTAAGGAAGCATGAATTTCAATGCTTGAAAAATTTCTTGGGCAGATTATAAGTAGTTTTCTGAGGTCAATCACTCTGGATTAGAAAAATGGTCCCAGGATAGATTTGGACATATTGCTATTAACTTCTGATTAGAATTAATAGAAATTTTTGGTTGAAGAGATATAGCAATTTAAAAAACAGAAACTAGCTCCCAGTGTGCCTTGGCCTGGAGAGAAAAAGGAAAAGATGGCACTACCAGTCCCTAGGATTTGGTGTCTCCCAGCTGGAGCTGTTGATATGACAGAGTGCTTCCTAGCTGGAGCTGGGGCTATGGAGAAGTGGATTGTCTTGCGGGCAATTGAACCACAGAGGGGACTCAACTTCTGATAAAAATGTTGCCTAAAGCAAGGAGAGAAAGAACAGTGCTTACTTAATGGCCATGTATATAAAGTGATGGAGACTATGCCTGAGTTCAACTGCATGAACTTCGCCTTACCAAGAAGGACCTGGTTGCCACTGTTGCTGAGTTCCCAGCCTATTGATAGCACAGACCAATGCTTCAACAAAACGTGGCTTTATTTACTAGGAGGATCAGCCATCATCTGACAGCAACCACTTTTATTTGTTATCACTGGAACAGCCACCTCCTTGGGATGTGTACTTGACTTAGCTGCAGCATCATCTATAGAGTCTATCCTTATGTCCTCAACATAGTGATTTTAATCAAGAACTCAAATCATAGAGAAATAAATGCAGCTTAGTGTTAATTCCCATGTAAATCATTGTACTTTATTATAAAAAGTAGCTAGCCTTAATGACAGATTGGTACAATAGCTTACTGTGGATTCACTTACATTACTAGCTAGAACTAATGTCCTTATTATTTATTTATTTATAGAGAGAGAGGTGGAGAGGGGTAGAGGGAGAGAGAGAATCTTAAGCAGGCTCCATGCTCAGCACAGAGCATGACCTAGTGCTCGATCTCACAACTCTGAGATCATGACCTGAGCTGAAATTAACAGTCTGACCTTCAATCGACTGAGCCATCCAGGAGCCCCTAAAAATTAATGCCCTTAGATGTGAGGATATTTTCCTTTACATTTTAGTTAAATTAATGTTTAAAAAACCTACTTTTCAATCCATTTGGATTTTCAAGCCACAAAAAATTTCCTTTGCTATCCAAAAGTTTGTTTTAAGCCACTCTGCTTTTGTGAAAGACCTGTTCATCATCATCAGCCATCAGGAAAATCCAAATCAAAACCACATTGAGATACCACCTTACACTAGTTAGAATGGCAAAAATGGACAGGGAAAGAAACAACAAATGTTGGAGAGGTTGTGGAGAAAAGGGAACCCTCTTACACTGTTGGTGGGAATGCAAGTTGGTACAGCCACTTTGGAAAACAGTATGGAGGCTCCTCAAAAATTTAAAAATAGAGCTACCCTATGACCCAGCAATTGCACTACTGGGTATTTACCCCAAAGACAGAGATGTAGTGAAAAGAGGGCCATATGCACTCCAATGTTCATAGCAGCAATGTCCACAATAACCAAACTGTGGAAGGAGCCAAGATGCCCTTCAACAGATGAATGGATAAAGAAGATGTGGTCCACATATACAATGGAATATTACCCAGCCATCAGAAAGGATGAATACCCAACTTTTACATCAACATGGATGGGACTGGAGGCGATTATGCTAAGTGAAATAAGTCAAGCAGAGAAAGTCAATTATCATATGGTTTCACTTATTTGTGGAACATAAGGAATAGCATGGAGGACATTAGGAAAAGGAAGGGAAAAATGAAGGGAGGGAAATCGGAGGGAGAGATGAACCATGGGAGACTATGGACTCTGAGAAACATACAGGGTTTTAGAGGGAAAGGGGGGGGTGGGATTGGTTAGCCCGGTGATGGGTATTAAGGAGGGCACATACTGCATGGAGCACTGGGTGTTATACGAAAACAATGGATTGTGGATCACCACATCAAAAAACAATGATGTATTGTATGGTAACTAACATAACATAATAAAATTTAAAAAAAAGAAAAAGAAAGACCTGTTTTTGCTAACCAAAAGAAACCTAAGGAAGATTTTCATTTTTACAAAATGGTAATGGTTTCTTCAACTTTCACCATTTCAGTTTACAAAAGTCTTCATAGGAATGCTATACTTTTGGATAGCAGGAGAAATCTATAGTGCTAAATTATGTAAGAATTCTTGTTTAGGACAACTCAATCTGAGTCAGTGTTATGATGCATCTCCTGAAAGAATAATAAAAATAAAAATTAAGTATTAGAAGATGAAGGACAACAATTCCACATCTGTTTAATCACAATATTGTAAGATATAGAGTGATGAAATGTGGTGTATCCTCAGGAGCTAGTACATAAAATGATGGATATGGCAAAAATAATGTAGATTTATGGCATATTTATTATATGTGAGGCATTGGGTTACAATTTTACAAGCAAAATTTTATTAAGTCCTCAAAGCAAATGGTAATAATAAATGTATCTTAATATTAATGTAGAAATATATTGAAAGAACTGGAAATCTATTGCTATAAAATGATTGCTGTCATAAAATGTTAAGGTGTCTTGATGTGGAAAATTTATTTTGTATATCTACCGAGTCCGGGTGTGGGGCCAGATTGACGTGGCAATTGGAAAGCAGATTTTAAGTCAATATTACTAGTATAGGTAGAGCTGGTCAGAATGGAATGAGCTATTTTGTAAGGCAGTCAGCTGGAAATGCTCAGGTAGTGTCTGAATTTCATTTTCTCAAAATATTAAAGCAAATAATGCTACATGGGGTGGGGTACTAGAATAAATAATCTTTAGGACATCTCCCAACTGGACAATGTATTTGATGAGCAGATTAGAATACATTTGATCATGTCAGCAGTCATACTGGCGAGTTCCAGTTATTTAGTCTGAGAGCTAACATGTCTTTTGGGTTCCTAAAAGGGCCAAGCACTGTAGGAGTTGTTTTATTTACATTATTGCATCTGACCCACACAACACTTGTAAGATACAGGTATGGTCTTATTTTAGAATGAAAAAAGCTACAGAAAGAGAAGTTAAATAGTTTGCCAAGCTCACATGCCCAATATGGAAAGAACTGGTATTGGAACCCAGGATTTCTCAAGAATTTTTTTTTTTTTAATCATCATTCACAGTTTTAGCCATAGAAGCTGTGGCCATTCTTACTAATATAAGAAATCATTTATCACCATGATAACTTTACCCTGAAGAAGAATTCTGTTAGAATCCTACAGAGTCACTGTATGGCAGCTAATATGTGTTCCATATCCTAAGAAATAACAAAAATATGCTATTTTCTCCTTCCACAGCCTACCACACATGTGATCAGGTTCCCATTCATGTGTGCATGCACGAGCACACACACAGACACACACGTCACGTCTAATTATTTTTATTTCAATTTGGAAACAACCAATGAATGCGTATTCCAGATATTACATCTGAATTCTGGAAGTTTATTTTTAAAATTATTTGTTAGCTTCATAAATACCTCACACCAGTGACCTTTCCAGAAGGTCATACTCTAAGATATTACCAGTGCTTTGAGTAATCAAGGGTGAAGCATTGACAGACCTTTTCCATTCTTAAGTGACCGAACTCTAGTCTAATAAAAGAAACACACACACACACACACACAGACACAAAAAGAAAATCCTTAAGATCAAAAATTGCAGCTTAAAAAAAATGCAACTTAATTTTTTGGTTACTCTAGATATCTTCTAGGAGGAGCAAATGACATGAATCATCCACCTAATTATAGTAATGTCAGGGCTTGGTTCAGCTGGAAGCAACATTTATTCTCGGTGCCTGGTTACATCTTTGCAATAATTACAGAGATTTGGCAAGGCTGCTTATGTAACCATTGCCCATAAATTACCGTTAGACCAAACAGCTTTGGAAACTGATGGCAGGGCAGCTGACACTTTGAATTTACTGATCCTCTTGTCATTAGTGCCAAGTAGGTGGTAAAGGTGAAAAGAGGGTCAGGGCTAAATTCTTCACATGTTGAAATTCTGCCCACGACCCCAGCAGACAATTACCCTTCATAAAAAGATTATTCAGACAGTCTTTTAACAAGAGTGACATCTGCTGGCCCACATATGCAATTTAAACTATTCCGTATTTATAAGCATTTGCAATAGCCTTGCTTTATTTCCGCAGATGGCAAATCAGCTGAATTTATAATTACAGAGGACAATATTTAGCACAATGGAGTTCTTATTCAGTGATTTTGAATTTCTAGTTTAAAGAAAATGACTCTAAATTTCTTTGCTTTTTGTTGTGACATTTTATTTGCAATGTTTTTGTTTATGTGTGTTTTTCTTTCCTGGAAATGCTAGATTTTTTAAAAGAAATTTGAATATAGAATCGTTGTGGTTTAGAAATATTATCTTTGAGCAGTTGATTGTGATACTCTGAGCCAACTAGTTAAGTTGAATGAAGTAATTAGACTGCAAAAATATCACTCATATTTTTGTTTGTTTGCATGTTGCTTGTTGTTTTTTAAGTCATCATAGACAGTGAAGAACAATTGTACATTGTTCTCTTGATCGCTGTGCTCTCCTAGGTGAGAGAGAGTGTGTGTGTGTGTGTGTGTGTGTGTGTGTGTATTCATCTCACCTGAGTCAATCTGCAAATATACTGTCATCTATTGTGAGTGTCTTACAAACTCTGTATCTTTATTATTGACCGCTTCTATTTTTAGTTACCATGGCCAAAGGATCTTTCTTTTTAAATCAAGTTAAATTTGTGTGCATGCATTTTACACTTATACTGACTGTCCTGGAGTTATAGTTTTTTTTTTTTTTTTTTAAGATTTTATTTATTTGACAGAGAGAGACACAGCAAGAGAGGGAACACAAGCAGGGGGAGTGGGAGAGGGAGAAGCAGGCTTCCTGCTGAGCAGGGAGCCCGATGCGGGGCTCCATCCAGGATCCTGGACTCATGACCTGAGCCGAAGGCAGACGCTTAACGACTGAGCCACCCAGGTGCCCCTGGAGTTATAGTTTTAATTGACAAAAACATCTTTTTTTTTTTTTAATTTTTTTTAATTTTTATTCTTATGTTAATCCTGATACATTACATCATTAGTTTTAGATGAAGTGTTCCATGATTCATTGTTTGTGCATAACACCCAGTGCTCCATGCAGAATGTGCCCTCCTCAATACCCACCACCAGGCTAACCCATCCTCCCACACCCCCCCCAGAACCCTGTTTGTTTTTCAGAGTCCATCGTCTCTCATGGTTCGTCTACCCCTCCGATTTCCCCCACTTCATTCTTCCCTCCCGCTACCTTCTTCTTCTTCTTCTTTTTTTTTTCCTTAACATATATTGCATTATTTGTTTCAGAGGTACAGATCTGAAATTCAACAGTCTTGCACAATTCACAGCGCTTACCAGAGCACATACCCTCCTCAGTGTCTATCACCCAGTCACCCCATCCCTCCTACCCCACCCCCCACTCCAGCAACCCTCAGTTTGTTTCCTGCGATTAAGAATTCCTCATATCAGTGAGGTCATATGATACATGTCTTTCTCTGTTTGACTTATTTCACTCAACATAATACCCTCCAGTTCCATCCACGTCGTTGCAAATGGCAAGATCTCATTCCTTTTGATGGCTGCATAATATTCCATTGTATATATATACCAAATCTTCTTTATCCATTCATCTGTCGATGGACATCTTGGCTCTTTCCACAGTTTGGCTATTGTGGACATTGCTGCTATAAACATCAGGGTGCACGTACCCCTTCGGATCCCTACTTTTGTATCTTTGGGGTAAATACCCAGTAGTGCAATTGTTGGGTCATATGGTAGCTCTATTTTCAACTTTTTGAGGAACCTCCATACTGTTTTCCAGAGTGGCTGCACCAGCTTGTATTCCCACCAACAGTGTAGGAGGGTTCCCCTTTCTCTGCATCCCCGCCAACATCTGTCATTTCCTGACTTGTTCATTTTAGCTATTCTGACTGGTGTGAGGTGGTATCTCATTGAGGTTTTGATTTGGATTTCCCTGATGCCGAGCGATATTGAGCACTTTTTCATGTGTCTGTTGGCCATTTGGATGTCTTCTTTGGAAAAATGTCTGTTCATGTCTTCTGCCCATTTCTTGATTGGATTCTTTGTTCTTTGGGTGTTGAGTTTGATGAGTTCTTTATAGATTTTGGATACTAGCCCTTTATCTGATATGTCATTTGCAAATATCTTCTCCCATTCTGTCGGTTGTCTTTTGGTTTTGTTGACTGTTTCCTTTGCTTTGCAAAAGCTTTTTATCTTGATGAAGTCCCAATAGTTCATTTTTGCCCTTGCTTCCCTTGCCTTTGGCGATGTTCCTAGAAGAAGTTGCTGTGGCTGAGGTTGAAGAGGTTGCTGCCCGTGTTCTCCTTTAGGATTTTGATGGACTCCTGTCTCACATTGAGGTCTTTCAACCATGTTGAGTCTATTTTTGTGTGTGGTGTAAGGAAATGGTCCAGTTTCATTCTTCTGCATGTGGCTATCCAATTTTCCCAACACCATTTGTTGAAGAGACTGTCTTTATTCCATTGGACATTCTTTCCTGCTTTGTCAAAGATGAGTAGACCATAGAGTTGAGGGTCCATTTCTGGGCTCTCTATTCTGTTCCATTGATCTATGTGTCTGTTTTTGTGCCAGTACCATGCTGTCTTGATGATGACAGCTTTGTAATAGAGCTGGAAGTCCGGAATTGTGATGCTGCCGGCTTTGCTTTTCTTTTTCAACATTCCTCTGGCTATGCAGGGTCTTTTCTGGTTCCATACAAATTTTAGGATTATTTGTTCCATTTCTTTGAAAAAAGTGGATGGTATTTTGATGGGGATTGCATTGAATGTGTAGATTGCTCTAGGTAGCATTGACATCTTCACAATATTTGTTCTTCCAATCCATGAGCATGGGATGTTTTTCCATTTCTTTGTGTCTTCCTCAATTTCTTTCATGAGTATTTTATAGTTTTCTGAGTACAGATCCTTTGTCTCTTTGGTTAGATTTATTCCTAGGTATCTTATAGTTTTGGGTGCAATTGTAAATGGGATCAACTCCTTAATTTCTCTTTCTTCTGTCTTGTTGTTGTTGTATAGGAATGCCACTGACTTCTGTGCATTGATTTTATATCCTGCCACTTTACTGAATTCCTGTATGAGTTCTAGCAGTTTTGGGGTGGAGTCTTTTGGGTTTTCCACATAAAGTATCCTATCATCTGCAAAGAGTGAGAGTTTGACTTCTTCTTTGCCAATTTGGATGCCTTTGATTTCTTTTTGTTGTCTGATTGCTGTGGCTAGGACTTCCAATACTATGTTGAATAGCAGTGGTGATAGTGGACATCCCTGCCACGGTCCTGACCTTAGGGGGAAAGCTCTCAGTTTTTCCCCATTGAGAATGATATTCGCTGTAGGTTTTTCATAGATGGCTTTTATGATATTGAGGTATATACCCTCTATTCCTATACTCTGAAGAGTTTTGATCAAGAAAGAATGCTGTACTTTGTCAAATGCTTTTTCTGCATCTATTGAGAGGATCATATGATTCTTGTTCTTTCTTTGGTTAATGTATTGTATCACATTGATTGATTTGCGGATGTTGAACCAACCTTGCAGCCCAGGGATAAATCCCACTTGGTCGTGGTGAATAATCCTTTTAATGTACTGTTGGATCCTATTGGCTAGTATTTTGGTGAGAATTTTTGCATCCATGTTCATCAGGGATATTGGTCTGTAGTTCTCCTTTTTGATGGGGTCTTTGTCTGGTTTTGGGATCAAGGTAATGCTGGCCTCCTAAAATGAGTTTGGAAGTTTTCCTTCCATTTCTATTTTTTGGAACAGTTTCAGAAGAATAGGTATTAATTCTTCTTTAAATGTTTGGTAGAATTCCCCTGGGAAGCCATCTGGACCTGGGCTTTTGTTTTTTGGGAGATTTTGGATGACTGCTTCAATTTCCTTAGTGGTTATAGGTCTGTTCAGGTTTTCTATTTCATCCTGGTTCAGTTTTGGTAGTTGATACATCTCTAGGAATGCATCCATTTCTTCCAGGTTATCTAATTTGCTGGCATAGAGTTGCTCATAATATGTTCTTATAATTGTTTGTATTTCTTTGATGTTGGTTGTGATCTCTCCTCTTTCATTCATGATTTTGTTGATTTGGGTCATTTCTCTTCTCTTTTTGATAAGTCTGGCCAGGGGTTTATCAATCTTGTTAATTCTTTCAAAGAACCAGCTCCTAGTTTTGTTGATCTGTTCTACTGTTCTTTTAGTTTCTATTTCATTGATTTCTGCTCTGATCTTTATGATTTCTCTTCTACTGCTGGGTTTAGGCTTTATTTGCTGTTCTTTCTCCAGCTCCTTTAGGTGTAGGGTTAGGTTGTGTACTTGAGACCTTTCTTGCTTCTTGAGAAAGCCTTGTATTGCTATATACTTTCCTCTTAGGACTGCCTTTGCTGCATCCCAAAGATTTTGAATAGTTGTGTTTTCATTTTCATTGGTTTCCATGTATTTTTTTAATTCTTCTTTAATTTCCTGGTTGACCCATTCATTCTTCAGTAGTATGCTCTTTAACCTCCATGTATTTGAGTTCTTTCCGACTTTCCTCTTGTGATTGAGTTCTAGTTTCAAAGCATTGTGGTCTGAAAATAGGCAGGGAATGATTCCAATCTTTTGGTACCAGTTGAGACCTGATTTATGACCTAGGATGTGATCTATTCTGGAGAATGTTCCATGGGGACTAGAGAAGAATGTGTTTTCCGTTGCTTTGGGATGGAATGTTCTGAATATGTCTGTGAAGTCCATTTGGTCCAGTGTGTCATTTAAAGTCTTTATTTACTTGTTGATCTTTTGCTTAGATGATCTGTCCATTTCAGTGAGGGGGGTGTTAAAGTCCCCCACTATTATTGTATTGTTGTCGATGTGTTTCTTTGCTTTTGTTATTAATTACCTTATATAATTGGCTGCTCTCATGTTAGGGGCATAGATATTTACAATTGTTAGATCTTCTTGTTGGATAGATCCTTTAAGTAGGATATAGTGTCCTTCCTCATCTCTTATTACAGTCTTTGGTTTAAAATCTAATTTGTCTGATATAAGGATTGCCACCCCAGCTTTCTTTTGGTGTCCATTAGCATGGTAAATGGTTTTCCACCCCCTCACTTTCAATCTGGGGGTGTCTTTGGGTCTAAAATGAGTCTCTTGCAGACAGCATATCGATGGGTCTTGTTTTTTAATCCGGTCTGATAGCCTGTGTCTTTTGATTGGGGCATTTAGCCCATTTACATTCAGGGTAACTATTGAAAGATAGGAATTTAGTGCCATTGTATTGCCTGTAAGGTGACTGTTACTGTATATTGTCTGTGTTCCTTTCTGGTCTATATTGCTTTTAGGCTCTCTCTTTGCTTAGAGGACCCCTTTCAAGATTTCCTGTAAGGCTGGTTTTGTGTTTGCAAATTCCTTTATTTTTTGTTTGTCCTGGAAGCTTTTTATCTCTCCTTCAATTTTCAATGACAGCCTAGCTGGATAGAGTATTCTTGGCTGCATATTTTTCTCATTTAGTGCTCTGAATATATCCTGCCAGTCCTTTCTGGCCTGCCAGGTCTCTGTGGATAGGTCTGTTGCCAATCTAATGTTTCTACCCTTGTAGGTTACATATCTCTTGTCCTGAGCTGCTTTCAGGATTTTCTCTTTGTCTATGAGACTCGTAAGTTTTACTATTAGATGTCGGGGTGTTGACCTATTTTTATTGATTTTGAGAGGGGTTCTCTGTGCTTCCTGGATTTTGATGCCTGTTTCCTTCCCCAAATTAGGGAAGTTCTCTGCTCTAATTTGCTCCACTATACCTTCTGCCCCTCTCTCTCTTTCTTCTTCTTCTGGGATCCCAATTATTCTAATGTTGTTTCGTCTTATGGTATCGCTTATCTCTCGAATTCTGCCCTCATGATCCAGTAGTTTTTTATCTCTCTTTTTCTCGGCTTCTTTATTTTCCATCATTTCATCTTCTATATTACTGATTCTCTCTTCTGCCTCATTTATTCTAGCAGTTAGCGCCCCCATTTTTGATTGCACCTCATTAATAGCCTTTTTGATTTCTACTTGGTTGGATTTTAGTTCTTTTACTTCTCCAGAAAGGGTGTCTCTAATAACTTCCATATTTTTTTCAAGCCCAGCTAGTATCTTTAAAGTGATGATTCTGAACTCTAGATCTGACATCGTACTAATGTCCGTATTGAGTAGGTCCCTGGCAGTCGGTACTACCTCTTGTTCTTTTTGTTGAGGTGATTTTTTCCGTCTTGTCATTTTGTGCAGAGGAGAATAGATTAATGAGAGAACAAAATGCTAGCAGAGTAACAACGTCCCCAGAAAATATACTCTAAAAAAATCAGAAAAGACTTGAAGCAGTGGGAAAAGAAAGGGAAAGAGAGAAAAAAGAAAAAGAAAAAGAAAAAAAAGAAAAAGATAAAGATAAAAAGAAAAACAAACAAAACAAAACAACAACAACAACAACAACAACAAAAAACAGAATGTGATCAAATATGATCAGGCTGGTATATAGATCAGTGCCACACACTAGATTTGGGGTGTATTTTGGTCTTTTAGAAGAAAGTGCCTCCCAAAATTTTAAAGAAAGAAAAACTTATATATGTACAAAAATAAGGGTTGATATGATGAAGGGATGGGATATGACTGTAAAGATGGAAATTATAAAAAATTTTATAAAAGGAATTGATAAGAAGTTGTTTGAAAAAAAGAAAGAAGAGGATTTAAAAAAAGAAAAAAAAAGGGAGAGGATGTGATCAGGCAGGGGAATAGAAAACACCATATACTAGAGATTTAGGGTATATTGTAATCTGTTAGAAGAAACTATCTCAAAATTTTAAAGAGAGAACAACTTATATATATAAGCCAAAAATACGGGTAACTACTATGAAGGGTTAGAATATGACTCTAAAAATGAAAAATAAAAATGTTTTTTTTAAAAAAAGGGATTGATAAGATGTTGGTTGAAAAAGGGAAAAAGAAAAATTCAAAAAAAAAAAAGAAAAAAAGACAGTTAAAAAAAAATTAACTTTGAAAGACTAAAGAATCATAGTAAAAAAGCCATGAATTCTATGTGCAGTAGTCCCCTAGCGCTGGAGTTCTGCCGTTCTCATTGATCGGTAAACTTGGTCTTGGCTGGCTGTTCTCGCTGATCTTCTGGGGAGGGGCCTGTTGCCGTGGTTTCCAAATGTCTCTGCCGGAGGCGGAATTGCCCCGCCCTTGCCCCCTCCCGGCTAAGTAACCTGCTCAGGTTTGCTCTCCGGGGCTTTTGTTCCCTGAGAGCTTTCCGTACAGCTTTGGAGGCGGAGATTGAAAATGGCGGCCTCCCAATCTCCGCCATGGAGGAGCCGGGAACTCGGGGCCCGCTTCTCAGTGAGCCCCCAGAGAAAAGCCGTCAGTCACTCCCGTCTACCCGGTCTCCAGCCACACTCCGTGCTCACCCGGCCTGTGACCGCGCGTTTCTATCTCTGGCACCCGACCCCGGGTGGAGTCTCCAAACCCAGCAGATCCCTGCGGCGCACTCCTGTGCGGCTCCTCCTGGGGGAAGAAGGTGAGTCTCCCCGGATCTGCCGCTTGTTGGGTCCCTGCTGGAGGAGCAGGGGCCCGACTGTGCCGCGGATCTCGGTTTATGGCAACCCCGAGCTGAAAGCCCGCGCCTGGGCTCTGCCTCTGCAGCCGGCTTCCCTGCTCCATTACCTGGGAGCTCTGCTGCCCTCAGGCACCCCTGGTCTTTCTGTGACCCGTGGGTCCTGAGACCACACTGTCCCGGAGGGTTCCACCGCCCGCTTAGCCACCAGAGTGACGTCCCTCAGCGGAGCAGACTTTTAAAAGTTCTGATTTTGTGCTCAGTGGTTCTATCACTTGCCAGAAGCGACCGACGGAGGCCCCTTCCCCGCCGTCTATCCTCCTGAATATTGCCTCGGATTCACTTCTCCGCACGTCCTACCTTCTAGGAAGTGGTCGCTTTTCTGTTCAGAGAGTTGTTGCTCTTCTTTTCTTCGATCTCCTGTTGAGTTTGTAGGTGTTCAGAATGGTTTGATCCCTATCCAGCTGAATTCCTGAGAGGAGACGAAATCCAGGTCTCCTACTCCTCCACCATCTTGCTACGCCCCCCGACAAAAACATCTTTTAATTTTTAAATATAAAATTCTTATATAAGGAAAACATATAAAGCAAATGTTTTAAAAAGTAAAACATTTATTATATTAAAAATAAGAAATGCCCATTATTTATACCTCATCATATGTAATCGCAGAATTTGTTCCTATGTAAAATGATAGAAATATGCATGTATTAGATTTTGAGTATTTACATGACAATGATAGAATTATAGTGTTCTATGATTTATTTTTCACCTAAAGACACTACATCAGATTAAGAGGCATTACTGTTCTTTTTGTGTGATATAAATCTGAAGATACTCTATATAACAATGTGGTTGTCTTTCAAACATAACAGATACAAAGGTGCATACAATAAGAGCATTCATGTATTTATATGTTGATCATGTCCTTGTCCCTCCGTCCTTAAAACCAAACAGCAACTCAAAAAAATGTTAACTTCCAAACATCACATTCTTGAATTTCTGTATATATGCTCCTTCATTTCTACTAATCTAAATATCCTGGAAACATCATTGAAAAGGGAAATGAAAGATTTGTATTGTATCCTTAAGTCACTATTAATTATCTTAGTCACTTAACCTATTTTAGTCTCCATTTTTTTTCCCTGTATAGTTTTTTTTTTTTTTTTAAAGATTTTATTTATTTGACAGAGAGAGATAGCGAGAGCAGGAACACAAGCAGGGGGAATGGGAGAGGGAGAAGCAGGCTTCCTGCCGAGCAGGGAGCCCGATGTGGGACTTGATCCCGGGACCCCGGGATCATGACCTGAGCCGAAGGCAGACGCTTAACGACTGAGCCACCCAGGCGCCCTTACCTGTATAGTTTATAATATCTACCACAGAAGGTTAATGCAAGAATGATTTTAATATATATGGAAAAGTATAGTATGAAAACTATAAAGCATTTAAGAAGTTGATACTAATTATTAATGGATTTTATATCTACCTACATTTCCTCAGCTAATTCTCCAAAATAACATTATGAGATAAGTAAATCTTCATTTTCAGGTATAAAGATTAAAGAAGGTTAAATGACATGCTCAGATTAAAAATCCAAGTGATGGAACTGAGAGTCAAACCCAAGTAATTCCATCTCTAGAGCCAGAAAGCCATGAGAACAAATTATTTTTAATATAAATTTTACCACACAGAAATATGTAAATAAGAATAAAATAAAACTTTTAAAAATTTAATCTTGAATAAATTAAACACTGTATTCTACACAAGACAAATTTACTATAAAGAGTCTACATTATAGAATACACTTTGAACATCACAAAAGATAATGTCTAAACACTTTAACTGTTTCTATTTTGAAGAGAAACCAATCTCAGGGGCACCTGGGTGGCTCAGTCGGCTAAGTGTCTGTCTTCAGCCCAGGTCATGATTCTGCATCCTTGGATGAGCCCGGCATTGGGCTCCCTGCCTAGCGGGGAGTCTGCTTCTCCTTCTGCCCCTCCTCCTGCTTGTGTGCACATGCTCTCTCTCTATTAAATAAATAATATCTTTAAAAAAGAGAGAGAAAGAAAAACCAATCTCAAATAATTGGATAGCACTTAACTATATATAAACATTAAGTTGAATTAAAAATGATGAATACCTTTATTTGCATATCAAAAACAAATATCATAATAGAAACAATGACAATATTCAGGCTTTCCATGCCAGCTGTAGTCAAATGTTTTCTTTTTGGGTAATTGAGGGGAGAAATAATCTAAAAACTAAAGAGGTTGCAATTAATAATGGGATTTAGTTTCTTATATTTTTTTAAGAATAATCCAAATTAATTCTGTATTTGGACAGGGGTAAAAGTATCTATCAGTTTCTGCAGGTTATGTCTCTAGGGATGACTTAAGCAAACTACCCACTATTTAGAGCATTGTATCTATCTGTGAATGAAAGAAACAAAACACACGCAATGGTGTGTGACAAGCATAAAATGAGGTCTTATTGTTTAACTTTTGTGTAGCTCTGACTACAGGTATCCTCCAGGAAGAGAGATAGTATCTTGTGGAATTTCTTTCCCGATTTGGCTTTGGTTACCTCTGTGAAACAATTTAAGAAATAAATTTTTAGGGAGCGCCTGGGTGGCTCAGTCGGTTAAGTATCAACCTTTAGCTCAGGTCAGGATCCCAGGGTTTTGGGATTGAGCTCTGCTTCAGGCTCTCTGCTCGACAGGGAGTCTGCCCCTCCCTCTCCCACCACCCTTCCCCTCCACTGGTGTCTTTATATTCAAATAAATAAATAAATATATAAATAAATAAAATCTTTAAAAAATAGATTTTTAATTTATTCTAATGATAATTTTTTCTGATTATAAAATGGGTAATTTATACTCCTGCCAATTTAAAGTAACTGGGATAATACTTTATATGCATTTTCATAATCTAAATGTTTAAACTTAATATTTTGATAAATCAGTGCTAACCATTATGATACATATTAAGAGGAAGATTTTTAAAATAGAAAATGTACCATTTATAAAAATATGAAATGTACCAGGTGTTTGGGGCACCTGGATGACTCAGTCAGTTAAGCATCAATTTCAGCTCAGGTCATGATCTCATGGGTAGTGCTTGGCAGGGAGTCTGCTTGAGATTCTCTCTCTCTCTCTCTCCCTCTGCCTCTCTACCCCCCCAGCTTGCTCTCTCTCTATCTTCTCTTTCTCTCTCTAAAATAAATAAAATAAATCTTTAAAAAACTAAAATTATTGAGGTATTTTACAAACATACACAGAAAACATCTTGCACCAAATCATTCATTCTCTTAGTGCTCCCATGATTATGATTACTGGCTGGGACATGTGTAGTTTGTACAAACTCATTTCATTTGAAGTGAAGGCATATAGCAAGAATGCACTCCACTTCAAACACTTTTTGATCTAATTTTTAAACCATTATATTTGGAACTTTTGTACTAATTTCTACTAAAATCTCTTATCTTCTGCTTCTGGATTTTTTTTATTATATCTGGTTAGTGACATATGTTTATTCTATTCAACATATAAAAGGGATTTCACTTTAAATATACTTTCAGTTAGATGGAAATGTATACTCGCCCAGCAAGTTGGGTCTTGGTTTACACAAATTTTCTCAAGTTAAATTTGTGATCGTTTTTACTGTTATCACTCAAATTCTTTCACACACTTTAACCCCTAGAAACTTTGATATCAATACCTTTTAAATTAAATTCGATGAATATATGGTCAATAATATGTTTACTTCCACAGGTTAAAAAAAAGATTGTGTTCCAGAAGAGTCTTGGACTTGGTTAATTCACTAATATAGGGTAAGACTTATGATTTCATTCTTAACCTTCATAGAATCCATTATTTGCATATTCATGGCAACTATGCTCTAAAATAGAAGCCCATTTGCAGCAAAACAGAAGTTGAAGAGGACACAAGATATTGTTCTTCCTTTAACCAAAACCTTCAATCTCCTTGTTTTGTCTTAAAATCAGAGGACTTTCCAAAAATGAGTCTTTGAATATAACAGAAGAGTGTAGCCCTCAATAAATATCACTGGGGAAAAAAAAAACACATTATTACCACCACAACACAATTTAACTATTTAGTTTTACATGAGAGTTTTATGTGCTGATGGTCACTTATTCACATCTGAGATGAGAGTCAGTTTAAAGTGGTTAGATTCTTGCTAAGGCCATAGATCAATCAGAGTTTAGTTAAAAGCAGGGAAAAAAAAAAGTATCTCTGATTGATTTTAGCAGAAAAGGAATTCACTAAAAAGATATTGAGCAGGTTATTATGTCACCCAAAGGATTGTAGAACAGGCATAGAGACAAGAAAAGATGTGCAAATTCATACTCAGAACTGGTCCAGAGTAATCTGCTATGGCCTTCTCCAAGTATTAGCAATGCTGTTGAACCACTTGACACTGGTGGCAGGACAGCCTGAATGTTGCAGCTGGTACACCTGCCATTATTGCAAATCCACTAATTTTCTTGTAGTTAGCACCATGAGCAGAGATATTATCTGCATTCTTTATTCTCTGCTTCAACATATATGTGTCAGTGTATCTGATGATTATTGCTGGATTCTAGGTCAGTGGCTCATATACTTGTTTCAAGGAAGGCTGGGGAAAAAAGGATATTTATCATTTTTCTTAAATCACAGTAGTATATAACACTGTTCCTGACCAACACTCAAAAAGAGGATAGCACTCAATCAGGGAATAGCTTCAGATGTTGAACAGATAAATAGAATTGCACATATTTACTACAGGCTGCAGAATGAGAAGGCAAACTCTTCCAGAGAAGAATACCCTAAGTTAGTTCTTGGATAAGAGCTGCCCAGGAGAGCAGCCTGACCCAAGTAGGACTTTGGTATAAGTTAGAAATTTATTGGGTTAAGTCATTGAGATTTTGATCTTTGTTCTGTAGTATTTGTTGGTGTTTACTGATTAATAGAGCATTTAATACATTGTAACAAAAATACAAAATATGTGAGAATGAATTAGTGGTTGGGTAATGGGTGATAAAAGTACAGATATAACAGTACAGATAGCCTGATATCTACCTCATGCAGTAGCAAAATAAGTTGCAAAATAGCTGCTTGCTGTATTTTAGATAGCAGATCATGTGTCACTTCAGCCTAGAGGATGAAGATTAGAAACTTAGATTGAAAAACTGGAAACTCACATTGTGTGTTGATTAATTTTGCCTATATTTAGAAAGTTATTGCAAAAAGAGATGAGTTCAAAAAACTAACTGGCTGATGTGCAAGCAGAAGTGGAAAGACATAGAGAAATCTAGAATTTGGGATCTTTTAAGGTTCAACAAAGAAAGTGCTTTTAGATCCCAAGTGGTAAGTCATGGCATCTAACCAGGTTTGAGCAGAAAAGCCCAATAAAATATCTCACTTAGATTAAATGAATCAAGATGAAGATGAAATTAAGGGTGTGACCATTTTAGAATTTTGATTTTCATTCTCATTGAAATGGAAAAATATTTGATGATTTGGGGCACAAGAGTATCATGATATTATATTTCTATTTTTAAAAGATTATTTGCTTTGTGATAAAAATAGATTAGAGAGGGATAAAGGAGGACTTTATCATTTCCATTGAAGTTGTCTTATAATAATCTAGGTGTGAGGTGAAGACTGGGATTCAAAGCAGAAAATTACCTATGGAAATTGTAGGAAAATATGATATTCTGAATATATTATGGAGTTAGAGAAAATAATATTTCTTAATAGATTGCATTTGGGGTATCAATGAATAGAGAACCAAGACTTCAATTTTGGGCTAGAGTGACTGAAAGCATGAAGGGACTGTCAAATGAAATGACTAGGTCTGTAAAAATCATCTGGAGAAGGAAAAAATTAGGACTTTATATGTAAATGTGTTAAATTCAGTCTGTTTATTAGTCATCCAAGAAGAGATGTCAGAGAGATGGTGGGTTGTACAAGTAGGGATTTTGGTAGAGATTTGAGGTAAAACTTTAAATTCAAGAGTCAGCCATTTGTGAAATATATTTAAAACCAGTGGGATGGAGGAGATCACCAAGACAATGAGTGTTCATGGAGAAAAGAAGGCTAATAATGCCTGAGACACATCAGAATGGGAAAAAGAAGACAAACAATGAAATAGGATTACAAAATATCAACTCGTGAGTGGGAAGAAAGGTGGAAAATATTCCTTTCTTGAAACCAAGTGAAGACAATGCATCGCATAAAAGGGAGTGAGCCATTGCTACATCAATTACAGGTGATAAGTCAAGTAACATGAAGACTGAGAATTGGCCATTGTATGTGGCAATGTAGAGGTTTTTGATAACTTTGACAAATGACAAAGAGATATTTCAATAACTCATTCAGAGAGATTTTAGAAGAGAATAGAATGCGATGAACAGGAATCACCAAGTACATTCAACTTATCTGGAGAGGTTTGCCGGTAAGGAAGAGAAAAATGATAATGGATGATAGAAGTGGGTTCATGAGAAAAACAAATTTATTTCTTTTAAGATAGGAGAACTAGTATAACTTCCCACGTTAATGAGAATTATTAAGTAGTGGACCAAAATCAATGGAGAGAGGTAGAGAGAAACATTTATGGATTTATATCCTTGAATAGATTATAGAATCCTAGTGCCTAAGTAGAGAAAGTAGATTTGAATAGGAACACGCACAGTGTATTATAACAGAAGAAAAGGCAGAGAATGTAACAGATTCTTCTACCCTGTGGTGGGAGTAATTTAATGGAAATTCTGTTTTATTGACATGCGATGCTAGTTAACAGCTAAGAATGAGACTGGGGAAAAAAGTATTAGATGTTTAAAGAGAGAGAATACAAGATAAAATAATCTTTTATGAAAAGAGCAGGGGGAATGCCCTGGGAGTATAGAGTATGAATTCTTGGTCTTTTTGAAGTTTATGGCAATGGATTAAAGTGAGAATGATAAGCATGGTCATGTATTTTTTTTAAGTAAGCTCCATGCCCAGCATGGAGCCCAGTGTGGGGCCTGAACTCACAACCCTGAGATCAAGACCTGAGCTGAGATCAAGAATTAGACATCCAACTGACTGAACCATCCAGGCACCCCTGGTCATGTATTTTCTGCAAGTACACAATAAACTTCATGAATGTAGGCACAAAGTAGGTATTGTTTGGTTTAATGAGAGTAAAATAAATATTGTCAATTTCTTCCTTGGGGTCTAACAGTTTTATCATCATAAGCACTAAATACAAATTTGATAGTGATAAATGGTGGTAATACTTGCAAGTAAATACTCATTTTATTTATATATAAATATGTGAGCATCTAAAATTATAAACCAAATCTAACAAACCTAATTTAATAGTAATTTATTACAATCATGCATTTTAAGAAAGCCCTATACTAGCAATGTTAAAACCATTTATTAACAGAAAATCTAAGATTTAAAAATAAAAGGGGAAAAATCACAAACATACCATCCATAGTTATCCACTGTAAACATCTGTATTCTTCACTCAATTTCTCTATAAAGAAGTTCCTGAATACAATGTTTTTGCATTAGTTAGAATTCTACAGAAAAACAGAACCAAAAGTAAACACACACATGCATATAATAAGGAAGTGACTCATGTGGTTGTGGAACCTGAGAAGCCCCGTGATCTGCCATCAACAAGCTGGAAACACAGGAAAGCTGGTTGTACAGTCTTAGTGCACATCTGAAGGCCTTACAGGAACCTGGAGAATTGATGGTCTATGCCCTGGTCTGAGGGCAGAAAGCCACTATATTAACTCAAGTGGTCAGCCAGAAAGAGAGCAAATTCTCCCTTCCTCCACTTTATTCTTTTATTCAAACCATCAAAGGATTGGATAATGTCCACTATATTGGGGAGGGCAATCTACTTTACTGAGAGTCTACAGATTTAAATGCAAATCTCATCCAGAAACATTTTCACATATATACCCCAAAATTGTTTTTAAAAAAATATCTGGGCACCCTGTGACCCTGTCAACTCAATACCTAAAATTAACTATCACAAGGGGTGCCTGGGTGGCTCAGTTGGTTGAGTGTCCAACTCTTGATTTCAGCTCAGGTCATGATCTCAAGGTCATGGGATAGAGCCCCCGTTGTGTGCAGCCTGCTTAGGAGTCTCTCTCTGACCTTCCCCCACCACTCTTGCTTTCTCTCTCTCTCTAAATAAAATTAAATTAAATTAGAAAAATAAGTATCCCAGTATCCCAGTTGTCTTCTTCAATAGTAAATTAAACAACACTTAACACATATTATATGCTCAAAAATATTTGTAATATTAATAAATGTATACTTTACTTTTAAATTATGGGATCATAATGTACACATGAATTTATAAGATGCTTTTTTTACATCTTAAATTTTATTTATTTATTCATTTATTTTTAAAGATTTTATTTATTGGACAGAGAGAGACACAGCGAGAGAGGGAACACAAGTGGGGGAGAGGGAGAAGCAGCCTTCCCGCTAAGCAGGGAGCCCGATGCGGGGCTCGATCCCAGAACCCTCAGATCATGACCTGAGCCAAAGGCAAACGCTTAAGGACTGAGCCACCCAGGTGCCCCTACATCTTAAATTTTAATGACAGCATAGTATTGTTTTGCATGGACATATAATTACCTTTATGGATTCCTTATTGTTAGTTATTTAGATTGTTTACTATTTTGGTTATGATTAACAATGCTGCAATTATCATCCTTACTTATCTATATCTATTAACATGCAAAATTATTGCCTCAAGATAAGGTAACACATGTTTATAGAATATATTTTAAAAGGAAAAAGCACAACTGATCATCTCTCATGAGGGGAGTTTCCCAAAATTAGTTGCATGAAACACCAGCCTTACAAAATATTTGAATAAAGTTTCTGCTTGATAAATTATATATACATATATATATACATATAATATATATGAACAAATTATTTTGCCAAGTTCTGTGTAGTTCACGTAGTACATGTCCCTCTTATAAATCCACAATGCACAATTATTTATTAAAAGCTCTGGAAGCTTCACTGGTACAAAATATAAAATAAGTGTTTAAGTGCTTCCCAACATGAAAAATAAAATCTAAATTGATACCTCAGCTAACTCATCTTCTGCAGAATACACCTATACTGGTGAAGAATTTCTAAAATATAAAGGTAAAAACAAAGATTGCTGCTCTTATTAGTATGATGTTGCATCATTAAGATCCCTGACCCTTGAAATCTTCTGGACCCATTCCCCCCAAAAAATTTGGGAAAAAAGAAATGTTAAATAGATGTATACTGTCAAATAGCATGGACTCAGTGATGTAAAAACTCGACTTTCTCTTCCCTTTTAAAACAATAAAAATCTACTTTGCTCAATAATATTGTTTGGAGTATTGGTGGAGTCATTCTACAGACGTTCTGGGGAGTTAAACAAGTGTCCCATATACACATTAGTGGGGAGGTAGAGTAACTGCTAAGAGATAGCAAAATTATGAGCTAAACATAGAGAAAGAATGACTAAAATACACTACAATATGTCACCTTCATTTCTGTGTGGTCATTTTGTGTCTTCATTTTCCAAACATTCTTTTATGGAGACTGGAAAAAAACAATGTGATTTATAGAGAGGAAAAAGGGATTGAATGGATCCATGCATATTGGGTTTGGAAAGGATTATATAGTTGCTGTTTGCAGACAGAAAATAAATGTTTGTATCACATAATTCTGGCTTAGAACAAGTTTATTATTTCTGTAAATACTCAAATGTTGAAAAGTCATTCTGATAACCACTACCTCCTAAATTTAAAATTAAGAATACAGGATTATTTTATTAGAGATTAAGAACATTAACATAAATCCAATAATCATAATTTTCTAATTCACCTCCAATATAGGTTTGCTTTACTGAATGCTTTGATTAGAAGTAATTATCATAAGAATTTTTGTTACCATTCTACCACCACTGGGTGGCCAGACATAGTATTTTTGGTTTGTGTGGAAAGTCTCTCTTAGTTAAAGACCTGAGCTAATGGATTAAAGACCTGTTGGAAATATATTTTTATTTCTCATCATGATTAGGAAAATATAATCACCAGAGGGAAGAAGTTTTAGAAAAAGTCAAACTTGAAAAATCCTCATGGGAAATTGTATCACAGAATTAATTTAAAGTAGGACTGAGCTCTTTTCTCCTGGGGGCAAGAAAAATAGGAATGCTGGCTTAAAAGTTATTCTCCATTTCCAATTTAAATTCCAAGTTTTATACCACAAAAAGTAACTTTTTGGTTAACTATCCTGTCTTTATTCTACATTTTAAAATATGAAATTGTTATTCATGTAACCTTCTGAAATTGCTAAGATACTTCCTAGCTTTTTACCCCAGTGATTTCTATTAGGAAATTTAAATACCCACTGAGGCAAGAAAAAGAAACATTTAGGGAACTGTTCATGGCAGTTGATTGATTACAGTGGCTGAAGCTAAGTGTCTAAATTAAGAGATACACCTGTGTTCAGCCATTCATCAGAACAAAGAAAAAACTGTAGAAGAAAAACATTATAATTCAACAAAATGGCCATAAGTAGTTAAACCAGTAATTTGAAAATACAATACAGGCAAATTTAGTTGCATTCTCTTAAGCTAATGGAACTCGATAGTTCTACAAGTTATTCTTAAGATCTGGAGATTTTGAACTGAAAAAAAAGGTAAACTTACTTTTATTTAACAATTTGAATCAACAGAACTTTGTGATCATGTACATATGAACATTAATGGAGCTGGAAGAGTTAAGCATGATGAGGTGGAGTTTTATGTGATTGGAAATAACCCATTCCTTTATTCAAAGGTATTTATTAAACGCCTTCTCTGTGCCAAGCACAGTTTTAATGACTGGAGAACACAGTAGTGAGCTGGACTGACAAATTAAGGAAAAACATCTGGCAGTGATACATGCTCCTTTCAAATTATGATGAAAGAAGGCCATTTGAGGAGATTGCATTTGAGATGAGATCTGAGTGACAAGAAAGAGGCAGCCACACAGAAGTAGGGAAATAATATGCCAAGCAGAGACGACAACTACTTCAAAGTCCTTGGTGGAACAAACCTGAGTTTCCCGAGAAAAAGGAAGAAGGCCAGGATAGCTGGAGTAAAGCGGTATGAGTTGGGAGAATTAGCCCAAGTTCAGATAACACTGGATTTTACAACTCAGGCCAAGATGTTTGATTTTATTCTAATGGAAGTCATTGGATGGAATCAGAGTGGTGTGATCTGATGTGTGTCTTGGAAAACTATTGTGCCTGTGTTTTGGAGAAAGGCTTGTTGAGAGGCATAGACGAATGCATAAAACTAGTAAAGAAATCCTTCCTGTGATCCTTAAGTGGCCCACAGTATGAAAGGCATCATGCCAAGCACTTGTAAAGCCCTTCCAGCATACTGGCAAGATGGGTATAATTGAAGAAGTCTAGAGATGAGTCAGAGAAGCTATAGATCACATTAGATCACAAGGGACACAATTGAATTCTGATTAGCTCTGCCTTCAAATCCCAGCTTTTTAACCACTCTGCTGTGTTGCCAGAGTGCAACCCCTTCAGACTGTATTATGGCTTATCCACCAAACATTCACCAGACATATTTGGCTGGTGTAATAATATCAATGGAGAACACAGAGGTAAATATCTACGGAGAATACAGAGGTAAATGTCTATAATTTGTTGCATTGGAGACATAAGCTAACTAAGAGTAGAGTTTTATTTTCACTTGCATCTTTGACTCCTGTGATAGTTAACTTTATGTGTTAAATTTACTGAGCCACAGGGTACCCAGATATTTGGTTTACATTCTGGGTGTTTCTGTGAGGATGCTTTTGGATGAGACTAAAATTTAAATTAGTAGACTGAGTAAAGCAGATTGCTCTCTCCAATGTGGGTGATCCTCATCTAGTCAGTTGAAAGCCTGAGTAGAACAAGCAATTGACTGTCCCCTGAGTAAGAGAGAATTCCCTTGCCTGATAACCTTTGAGCTGGAACATTGGCTCTGCAGATTTTGGACTTGCCGGCCTCCATAATTTTGTGAGCCAATTCCGTGTGTGTGTGTGTGTGTGTGTGTGTCTTATTGATTCTGTTTCTCTAGAGAACCCTAACCAGTACAGCCTCCATAAAAGCAAGCATTTATGTGTGTTTGACCAATGGAATGCATTAGATGAAAGGGGCACTAAAGAACAGAATTTTACAAAACTGAAGAAAATTCATCCAGATCTGCTGAGGTAATTGCATAAGATTGTTCCAGAGTCCAGGTAGACACAGAGCACCATCTAGAGATGATTTGACAGGCAGTACTCTGAGTCCTGGGTAGGCAATTAGGGATGGCATATTCAATTTTAATTTCTTATCAATTCTGAAAGACACTTGGAAACTTTTGACCCTAGAAGCAGGAAAGGCCTTTTTTTCAGAATTATTTATTATGTTCCCCTATTAGAGTGAAAATATGTGTTCATTGGATACATGATATGTTTACATGGAAACAAAATGGACTAAAGCAAAATCAATGAAAACAAAAAGTGGAGTTTTATTAAAGTTCAATAAAATTGACAAAAGTCTAGTTTTATCAGTCATGAAAAAGAAAAATCCAAATTATCATTATTAGGAATGAAAATGGAGACTTCATCATATTTACTAAAGATATCAAAAGGATAAGAAAATTTCATGAACATATTTTATTCTAAAACAGTCTAAAACTTAGAGGAAATGGACAGATTCTATGAAATTTACAAATTACCAAAACTGAGATGAAAATGAATAGAAAATCTGAATAAGCTTATGATAATTAATTGCATTATGTATTCAATATTTTCCCACAAGGTAAACTTTAGGTACACATGGTTTCAGTGGAGAATTACATGAAATATTTGAAGAAGAAATAATGCCAATTTTATATAAATTCTTTCAGAAAAGAATACACAATACAATTAATTTTAAAAGGTCAGGATTACTCCAATAGCAAAACCAGATACAGCTGTTAGAAAAAAAAAGGTTTTTGTCGACTAATATATTTCATTAATATAGATGCAAAATTTCAAACCCAAATTTTAACCAACAGAATCCAGCAATATATTGAAAGGATGATACATCACTACAATTGGTGTAGGTTTATTTGTATAGTCATTTTAACATTTAAAAAATATAATTTACCTTATTAATAAACTGAAAAACAAAAATTATATGCTCATCCTAAGAGACGCAAAATAAAAAGAGCATTGTTTTAAACAAATTTCAACATTCATGCTTGAGAAGAATCTCCCAAGAAAGTAGAAATAGAAGAGTACATTCTCAACCATCTAAAATATGTCTGAACAACCTGCAGCTAATACAATAACTTGGTGATAAAAGACTAAAAGATTTATTCCCCAAATTAGAAATAAGGCAAGGATATCCTCTCTCACCACTTCCAGTGAGCATTCTTTTTTTTTTTTTTTTAAGATTTTTATTTATTTATTTGAGAGAGAGAGAGAGAGTGAGAGCATGAGCAGGGGGAGGGGCAGAGGGGGAGGGAGAAGCAGACTCAGGGCTTGATCCCAGGACCCTAGATCATGACCTGAGCTGAAGTCAGATACTTAAACCAACTGAGCCACCCAGTTGCTCCTCCAGTGAGCATTCTACTGGAGGTCCTTGCCAGTGCAATATGTAAGAAACTAACAGAATTAAAATAATTTTATCATTTAATGTCATTTTTACCCAATAGTTACTTTAAAAAATGACTATAGGCATATCAACCCATCATCTGCAATATATGACAAAAATATTTTCCAAACTTATTTTTTGCCCTAAATTTACTTTCTTTTCTACTACTTATATTTTTCTTTGTTGTTCAAAACCAAATCTGTATAAATCTATCTTACTTGGAAGAAACAAAGAAATAGTAAAATGTTCCAGTATTGTGAGTAACTCAGGTGATCTTCGTATATGAGAGGTAGCATAAGTGTTGTTATGACCTGGAGAAGAAGCATGAATATGGATATTTGAATACATCTGTTGAATATATAATGAGATACAGAACCAAAGAAGCTTACAGTTTTGATTACATCTAATTCAGAGATATAAATTATCACAGCCAACCTAGTTTTATTATTGTTGGATAGATACAATTCCTGTCCCTTCCACACCTGTCATCTCTTTTATAATCTATGACTTTTATCATGGATTTAAATTTTAAACTCCTCAGTTTTGACTCATCAATTTGGGAGAAGCAATTATTGATTACATTTATTTCCCTGATTATTATATAAATTACTTGTTAAAGCAAGTTCTAATGTAAAGAAAGTACGGGCATACATCTCTAGGTTGGTCTATATAAAAAGTCTGAGAAATGGTTGAAGTTGCATGGTTCTATCAATGTCTTTGTATGCAAGCAGAGAAAAATCTTGGGTACAGCATAGATTATAATGCCAATCAGTTACCTGAGTCCGGAATAGTTATGACCATTGTGTTCACTGAACTGTATCCAGTTGGCAGAAGTTAATCTAGGGGGAGAAAGTCTAAATATCAACAAAAACGTGTTTCTGGTTAGATAATAAAACCTTGGTGGAGCTGATCACTTGGCAGTCTTCCAGTTCTGAGTCTGTCTCACACCTGCTTCATCTATTTGTTTTATGTGGCCTCTGGTTTACACACTGTCGTATTTAGAAAAAGCAAACTGTTCCAGTAATCTAATTGCCAATGCTGACTTCTTGATTTAGTTTAAGAAATTCCAGTGAATGACGCCAAAGTTCTTCATATAAAGTAGGATTCTTTTACCAGGACATGCAATGCAATTAGGTATGTGCCAATTTTTCAAACAAATGTGTCCTCCCTAAAGAAGCTTATGAGCATTTTATTCTGTTAGAGCCTAAACCTGATTCAATGAGTCTGAATGTTAAAACTCAGCAGGTCTGAGATATTAAAGGAAACCAGAAAACCCAGGGTATAGATTAGCCTTTTTTTTTTTTTTTGTCTTTTGTCTTTTGCTTGTATTTTATTTATTTATTTTTAAGTTTTTATTTAAACTCCAGTTAGTCAACATACAGTGCAATATTAGTTTCAGGCGTACAATATACTGATTCAACACCTCCATACATCACCTCGTGCTCATCATAGCAAGTACACTCCTTAAGCCTCATCACCTGTTTCACTCATCCTCCCATCCACCTCATCTCTGGTAGCCATCAGTTTATTCTCTATATTTAAGAGTCTGTTTCTTGGTTTGCCTCTTCCTCTCTCTTTTTTTCCCCTTTTGCTTGTTTACTTTTGTTTCTTAAATTCCACGTGAGTGATACCTTGTGTTATTTGTCTTTCTCTGACTGACTTATTTCGCTTAACATAATATTCTCTAGCTCCATCCACATCATTGCAAATGGCAAGATTTCATTCTTTTTATGGGTGAGTGATATTCCATTATATATATACTACATCTGCTTTATCCATTCATCAGTCGATGGACACTTGGGCTGTTTCTGCATTTGGCTATTGTAGATAATGCTGCTATAAACACTGGGGTGAATGTATCCCTTTGATTTAGCATTTTTATATTTTTTGGGTAAATACCTAGTAGTGCAATTGCTAGATCATAGGGTAGTTCTATTTTTAATTTTTTGAGGAACCTCCATAATCTTTTGCATGTATTTTAAAGTATGTAAAATAATAGTCTAAATTCAAGGAAGTAGGCTATTAATATTTGTCTCAACTAAATAATTTATTAAAATATTAGCATTAGCCAAATATCCTACATTGTGTACAAATCAAAATAATCTGAACATAAGAATGATGGTAGGGAACACTAAAGCTACACGAGGCAATAAGAATTAAAGTTTGACAATTTACTGAATTTGGCTCATAATGTGGTTACCATAAAATATATCTACCTCTTAGGTTAAAATAGGGCTTTGAGAGTTTATAATGGAAAAAAAAAGTATAAACATTGGAATTAGATTCACATCCTGGCTCTGTCATTTAGGATCTTTATAGACTTAATTAACAATCTCTTCATCTGTAGACTAGGGGTAATAACATTTTTTTTCCCCACAGGATTGTTTGAGAAAGAAAATTGAAAATATTTATCAAGTAACAAGGAGAATGTGTATAATTTCTAAAGTAAATGGTGGTGTTCATCATATATATATATATATATATATATATATATATATATATGAAAGTCTAGAAAAAATTATAATACATATTTTCCTCAACAATTTATGTTGAGGTTCTCTCTATTTATTAAATTGCTGAATGAAATGATCTTAGTAAAGAGAATTGTGATCTCAAGTTTCTAAATCCCTTTGTCTCTTAAAAATTATTCTTTGAATCTTTTTCTCTGGACTTTGCTATGTCTTCTATAAAGTTTCATCAGTAAAGTAAATAATTAACCTAGTTCTTAAATGTGCTTTTCCAAATATCATTCTCTAAAAATGTAGTTCCAGAGGGAAAAGATAAAAAGAAATAAAAGCAAGAAAGGTGATTGCACAATTGCTTATTTCTTTTTACTGTGGCTCTAGTTCCAATCTTAGAATACTGATTTATCAACATTTAATGAGCACCTAGAGTGCGCTAGATTTCAGTGTCAAAAGCTGGAAATAAAAATGGAGTGGAACACGTATATGATTTTAAGATGTTCTAAATCCAGTTTAAAAGTGACACATTAATGGACAATTTCAGCATAAAATGGTAACTGGAGTAATAATAGATTCCTATGGGGTGCTATGGGAGCATAGAGGATGTGAATTTTTCCCAGAGGATAATTTAGTGCCACAAAAAATATATTTCTGGGAAATTTTGAAGATTGAGAGGGAAAAATATATCATGCAGATGATGAAACCACTTGAGCAAAGGTATAGATATTTGGAATGGGGTCAGCGGGGCAGTATCATTAGATTTGTGTTTGAACCATACTGTGCCCTTTATGTGTGGTTGACATGATTGAAGTACCGGGAGTACCTATCCTCATTTTACAGACAGGACATCTCAAGTTCAGAATGTTTAAGGAAATTAACCAATGTTGTTCATCTAATAAATTAGAGATCCAGGACTCAAAGCCATTCTTTTTTATTTATTTATTTATTTATTTTTAAGATTTTATTTATTTATTTGAGAGAGAGAGAATGAGAGAGAGCACATGAGAGGGGGGAGGGTCAGAGGGAGAAGCAGACTCCCTGCCGAGCAGGGAGCCCCATGCGGGACTCGATCCAGGGACTCCAGGATCATGACCTGAGCCGAAGGCAGTCGCTTAACCAACTGAGCCACCCAGGCACCCAAAGCCATTCTTTTTTAATAAGGATATTAAGCTATGTCTGTTTTTACAGCTGACCAAATTGGCCACTGATTCGTCTACTCAGATTCAAAAAATTAACATATGTGTCTATCAAAATTATATAAATTTTGTTTATATTGTTGAAATTAGGTACGTACACACACACACACACACACACAAATACAGGCAATTACCTATCTCAATAAGGAGGCCATGCTAGACATTTGCACTTTAGCTGCTAGAAGTCCTTGCAAAAGAGTAGCAAGGGGGAATTCTGTGAATATTAATAATCACACGGCACATCCATTCTTGAAGTAAACCTTTACCTAAGGTGAGTCATTTGTCTTCATTTTGGTTTTGAGTGTGTAATCTCAGTCTATTCTTCTATCACAGAAACAATTCCTTATCCCCCACTATCAAACAATAACGTCTGGAACAATTTAGAAGTCAAGGTGATTTTTATGTTAAAATGAAACTGATTCACTGTTTTTTACTGCATTTCTAATTGCCCAGTGGATTGTATATCCTTTTGGGAAGCTTTAGCACTTCTGACCCAGTTTCCACTTTGTCCCAAATGACTACATTTGAGTTTAGACGAATGGAGTGAAATTGGGAATTACCTTTCTGTGCGATACCATTTGAACGGCAACCAACTGCTTGCTGAAAGGTAAGGGAAGTAGCTGTCAACAAGATTTAAAGTTACTGTCAAGTTTACACAGGCACACTGAAAAGGTTGCAGCAGGAACATGATTTTGTTGAAATTAAGTACCAACAACTACTGGACCATGATATGCACATTGATTATCATTGATGTTTGACATCTGCATCTTCTTTGAGATGTTTAAGTTGTTTTTCTGGTCAGAAACAAAGTGCCTTATAGTATGATCTTCATCAATTTTCTTTGAAATCGGGGGGTTCATATTTGTATCTGTGAATCTAACATTAAGCAAGAATATATTTTTTCTTTATTAACTGTTTTACCTGTTTAAAATTACAAAGTGACCTGCCCAATAAGGAAATACTTGAGATTTTCTTCAGTGTGATATTATTTGACCTAAAATGGCAATATTAAATTCAAAAATGTATATATAGATACCTCCCTGGGACATACTAAAGAGTGATGATAAATGGTTTTCAGATGTGGCATCATTTTGGCTTCCTTCTTGATATTAGAATGATGTACATGGTAGATGTGAGGATATGGTGAAGTTATGAATAATTAAAAAATGGAAATTTCAGATTTCTATGAATCAATAAAATGCCTATCAGATTCTTAAAATATACCAAGAAATTTTAGATTTTGAGGTAAAAAGACAAATATGGTACACCCTTTGACTTTAAGAAGTTTACAACTTAGTTGTAAGAGGATCATTTTTCTCTTTTTGAGAGCAGTTGCTATTTATTGTTCAAAATCAGACAATTTTGCTAATTTTTGTAAGTGAAACAGAATGTTACATTTGGAAGTCACTACATCATAAACTGATTGCTAAGATAAGCAAATCATCAGATTTTTCATTTTTCATTATAGTGGTTATTGCCTTACAAATGTAGCCCAAGATTTACAAAATCAGACACATTCATATACTGATCGTTGGAAATTTTCTAGAATTTTAAAAATTTCCAAAAATATCTCATTATAGTAAGCCACAGATCTATTCCTAACTTATCACTGATTCTAGTACCAATTTTAAATATTATCCTATTTACTCAGTAATCTCTCTAACTAGATAATAGCTACATTTGTTTAATATATATTATTATTGTGTGTGTGTATGCACACACGCACTCATCTATTTTTCTACAAATCCAGCTTGTCTTTTCCCAGATGTCAACTTCAGTAATTATAGAACATTTGGTCAGTGTGAAACATATCTCTAATCTGAACATCACTAACATCTCCAATTTTACCACCGTGTTACCAGCCACAATATCTCATGCATAAAGTGCTCAAATAGCTTCACAAAAGCAAATTGCTATGTAAACAATATGAAGACAGTATTTTTTGTCCAAGTATCTAGGACAGTATCTGGCACTGGTATCTGACTAGGTACTCAACTAGTTGACAGCATAGAATTATACTAAAACATTATTCTGTAGCTTGGCCTATACAACACTCTTTTAGAGGACTAGGATATTAAAGAGAAGTTGAGAAAGAAATCAAACACCTTCTGTTTCCTTTAAGAAAATAGTAAAAGAGCATGGATAATGTTAGAGTGATCTAATTATGTCAACAACCTAGCTTCCATCTCTCTTTTGATACATAGAGTAGTCTTAAAGGTGTGACAATCCGAAGACAAATAAAATGTACATGATACAGATTTGCCTATCAACTATCTGTAAAGTGCTAGGGTGGTACTAATAAGCAACTTTATACACAGGATGCACAGATAACCTATGAAAAAGTGTCATTGCCAGCAGTTAATGAGTATGGAAATTGCTCAATTGCTCTAGTAAAACCAACTTTTATATAGCTACTAGAAGACTTTTAAGAGTAAGGTTTTGATATGTGAAACTTTGGGCTCCAAGTTTGGAAAACCAGCAGAGGCTCAACTCAAGCTGTTTAAAATACTTCACTAGAAACGTAATTACCTGCATTTCCTTATGAACAGCATATGCCCCCTTGAGTGCTATTCTTCTGACTCTAATGTACTGTCATTTGGTCAGAATACAGCCTATGTATTTTTATAGTGGCATAAGAGAGATTAGTGGCCTGATGTGTAGTTACCAAATAGTCAAAGTAATGCAAGCAAGGCATACTGTTTGACATTTATCTCTGAAAATCAGTATATATCAGTTAAGTGTGGAAGCAGTAAACTTGGATAAAAATTGTTTTGCTTTGCGTCTTAAAAGGCAAATGCATAGAACTAGTGACAGACAATATGGTTTGAGATTATATAGTCCAGTGGCTCTTGATTCCACTGGCTACATTTTCAGAATTACTTCACATCTATTAGAATGGCTATAATAAAAAAGACAGGCAACAAATATTGGTGAAAATGAGAAGAAACTGGAACTTAATACATTGTTGGAAGAGGTGTAAAATGGTGCCATTTTGGAAAACAGTTTGGCCTTTAATGCATTAAAGTGTTACCATAAGTCTTTAGTACTCCACCGTGCGGTGTTTACCCAAAAGAAATAGAAATGTATGTCTCATAAGACTGGTATGTGAATGTTCATAGCAGCACTATTCATAATAGCCCAAAGTGTAAACCACTCAAATGTACATCATTTAGTAAATGGGCAAATATCATGTGACTTATCCATACATACTTGGATTTATATTTGATAATAAAATGGGTGGTATTACTGGCACATGTCAAAATGATTGAATCTTACCAACATTATGGTAAGTGAAAGAGATTTGTCACAAAGATCATAGATTGTATGCTGCCTTATATATGAAATGTCCAGAAAAGATAAATCTATAGAACAGAAAGTAGACTAGTGGTGTAAGCTGAGGTGGGACTAGGGAATGACTGCCAATGGACCTCATGTTTCTTTGGGGGATATGGAAATGTTCTAAATTCAGATTACGAGGATTACAGCACAATTTCATACATTTACTAAAAATCATTGAATTATATGATTAGAGTGGGTAATTTTGTGGTATGTAACTCATATCTCAGTGAAGCCTTAAAAATTAGATGCAAGCTATTTCCTTCTCAATTTCCTACTTGTAATTAATTAATTATTTTGGTAGGATCATAGTATATTCATTTCTTTAACTTTCCTCATTAGCTTTCTTCAATGACAATTTTAGTGTGTGTGTGTGTATGTGTGTGTACGTGCGCACACGCATATGTGTTAGGTTATGGCTAAAATGGACTTTTGTACATATACTTCTTTTTTTTTTTGGTATTCCAGAGAACACTGGCAGAAATATATAAAATGTCTAAAACTTTAATTGATTATTTAATTATTTTAATATAAAATTTGTAAAAAACATTGAGGAAATAGGAAATGCTGTCAGTATAGAAGGAAAGACAAAATTAGTATGTTAAAAAAATCCTAAAAATTTGATAAAAAAAATTTTAAAAGGTGACATTGTGGGCTACTGCTTCTAGTTCTTAAGTGTACTTCATGTGGGCATGCCTAAATGTCACCTACTCATGTATGAAAGCTAAACACAATCTCTACTTATGTTGGCATATAAAGAGCACTGTGGAATGAAATTCTAACTCCTCAAGAAATGCTTTGTCTAAATAAATGTATATTTGCTTTCTTTAATGATGCAAAGCATAAAAGTAATATCTGCCCAAATTCTCTATGTTAATCAGCATCATAATAAAACAAGTAGAGGTAGTATTTTGGTCTTCGATGGGTATTATACTCTTTTAGGTCATAGTTAACTATTTAATAATTACCATTATAAAAGTATAAAACATGTAATGAGATCCTTGTATGCAGTCATTGATTTTGGGAGTAAAGAAAGTTCTGTGGGAACTTAATATAGTTAGGAAAGAATCAGTCATTGTTATGGTTCCCTTGATTCTTGATCCTCCCTTTTCACTTTCAATTACAACTGTTCCATATTTTATTGTTATGAATTTTAACACTGATATAAGATCATAACCTAATTTTATTGAAGTTGAGAGAGGGCTTTATTCACCCTATGATTATAATTAATGAATACTTTTCAATTGTTTGTCTCAATTGTAATACATGATTTATTATATAACTGTGTATCTTTCAGCTTCAGTGAGAAAAATAAATTTTTAGCAAATATCTACTGGCAGATTTTTTTGGTTTTGGAAATCATTTGGAGAGTATCTGAGTTGCTCAGGAAGTTGGAAACTTAGTCAGCAGGCACTGTTTTAACAAAGCTTTGCAAAAATTTCTGAAATAAAAAATACTATTGAAAAATCATACTTGTGATATTAATTAAATTACTGTCCTCTGAAATAATGCTAACTAGTAAACATTTGAATGTTAAAAATCCTGATGAAACATTTATGAACTGGTGGGGCTGTTTGGAGAGACAAATTCTAGGGAACAGCATTAAACATTTTATCTCCCTTGCTGCTCAGGTTATATTTCTAACTTTTCCTTTTCAATGCAATTTTTTAAAAAAGAGAATAACAAAATATAGATCACCCAATTTGGGGACATAGACGAGTGTTTCCTTCTCTCAACCAGCAGTATAGAGACATAGGGAATAATAGTTAGCATATAATGAATAAAAACACTTTTCAATATTACTAAAATGACGTTACTGGGACTCCCCCAAAAACCTTAAAAACCATTCTACCATTATCGTTATAATATTCTTTGTACTGTCCCTACTGTTATTTTTCATAGGGAAAAGCTTATGTTTGGCATGTTTATGTTTATGCTTAACTTGGGAAGTGTATTCTTCAAAGCCACCAAATCATGGCTTTTATTTGTTTAAATGACAGTTTAGTTGACTTTATATTATAAACTAGAAAAACCTAATATTAGGGTTTTTTTCTTTAATTTAAAAAAGTGATAATGGGTACCAAAGGGGTTATTAAATCAGAACTTTAAAAAACTCATGAGAAAGAGAATTCAAATGACATTAAAAATGTCAAAGATAAGTTCTGTATAAACTATCTATTGTGAGCCAAGCATGGTCTTGGGCAGAAATGTGAGATCTTTTTTTAATGAATCACACTCAATTCACAAACTGAAAATAATAAAATCCAGAAAAATATTTTATGAGGATATGTAAAAAAATGTATTTTTTTCTTTGGTTAATTTTAAAACAAAAACAAATAGAATCCAAGTTTATGTATTTATGTTATTGTGTAATATAAATTTAAGACCTTCATTTGTTTTTCTTGCATGCATTGTTTTTCTTTTTCTTTTCTAATTTAATTTAATTTAATTTTATTATGTTATGTTAGTCACCATACATTACATCACTAGTTTTTGATGTAGTGTTCCATGATTCATTGTTTTTGTATAACACCCATGCAGTATGTGCCCTCCTTAACACCCATCACCAGGCTAACCCATCCCCCCACCCCCTCCCCTCTAAAACCCTCAGTTTGTTTCTCAGAGTCCATAGTCTCTCATGGTTCATCT
>NC_058406.1:86600015-86692924 GCF_002201575.2 Neomonachus schauinslandi | reverse complement strand
TGGTTCATCTCCCCCTCCGATTTCCCTCCCTTCATTTTTCCCTTCCTTCTCCTAATGTTCTCCATGCTATTCCTTAAGTTCCACATATGAGTGAAACCATATGATAATTGACTTTCTCTGCTGGACTTATTTCACTTAGCATAATCTCCTCCAGTCCTATCCATGTTGATGCAAAAGTTGGGTATTCATCCTTTCTGATAGCTGAGTAATATTCCATTGTGTATATGGACCACATCTTCTTTATCCATTCATCTGTTGAAGGGCATCTCGGCTCTTTCCACAGTTTGGCTATTGCGGACATTGCTGCTATGAACATTGGGGTGCATATGGCCCTTCTTTTCACTACATCTGTGTGTTTGGGGTAAATACCAAATAGTGCAATCGCTGGGTCAGAGGTAGCTCTATTTTTAATTACTTTGCAACACTTTTTTTTTGAAGTTTTCTTCCCTGTCAACATTTCTCCTACATTATCACAATACATAAATTTTGTAATTTCACCTTTAAATTTTTACTTTCCCATGATCCTATATTTTATTCTTAAATCTCTTTATTATTTTTGGCAATTATGTGGCATTTTCCCCATTCTTATTTTCAACTCTTCTTTGCCTTCCTATTTAAGTGTGTTTGACATAAACAATACATAGTTGTCTTGCTTTTCTATCCTGATAACCTCTCTCTTTTACATGGAGAGTTTAGTTCATTAACATTTAATAGATATTGAAATTGTAATTTTGGGGGCACTTGGGTGGTTAAGGGGCACTCAGTTGGTTAAGCATTCAATTCTTGATTTCGGCTCAGGTTTTGATCTCAGGGTCGTGAGATACAGCCCCACATCTGGCTCCACTGAGCATGGAGCTTGCTTGAGATTATCTCTCTCTGTCCCTCCCCTCTCACACACTCTATCCCTCTCTCAAAATAAATAAATAAATAAATAAAATAAAAATAATAAAAAATTGTCATTTTTACATATGTCACTTGCTATTTGTTCTTTATATGCTTCATTTGTTGTCTTTTTTCTCTCTTTCCTGTCTTGCTTTGGGTGAAGTGAGTGGTTTTTAATTTTCATATTCTATCTTCCCTATTAACTGTTCTGCTCTACCTCTTTTTTTTTTTAAAGATTTTATTTATTTATTTGGCAGAGAGACAGCAAGAGAGGGAACACAAGCAGGGGGAGTGGGAGAGGGAGAAGCAGGATTTCCGCTGAGCAGGGAGGCCAATGCAGGGCTCGATCCCAGGACCCTGGGACCATGACCTGAGCTGAAGGCAGACGCGCAACCAGACGAGCCACCTAGGTGCCCCTGCTCTACCTCTTTTTATTAATTTCATGAGAAGTTACAACATGCATGCTTAAGTTATCATGATTTACCTTTAAATAATATTCTTTTCCACAAATAATGCAAAACATGGCAGGAGTATAATTTTATTCTCTACCATAGTCTGCATTCTTAGTTTTTAAAAACTTTACATGCATTATAAACCCTAATGTTTATTATTGACTTAACACTTTTTTTCTTTCCTTATGTAAACATTTAGTGCTATAAATTTAACTCTTAGCATCGCTTTAGCCATGTCTCAAATATTTTGATATGTCATATTTTCACTATAATTCTGATCTATGTATTTTCCATTTATAGCTGTCCTCTTAGAGCAATTAATTACTTATCAATGTGCTATTTAATTACCAAGTGATTTGAGAGTTGCCTATTGTCTTTCTATTGTTGATTTATAATTTAATTTCAGTAGGATCAGAGAACATACTTTATATGATTGGTTCCTTTAAATTTGTTAAGATTTATGTTATTACTAGCAGATTGTCAGTCTTGGTGAATGTTCCACGTATGCTTGAAAAAGATGTTTATTCTGCTGTTGTTTAGTGTAATGGTCTAAACATGCTAAGTAGATCGTTTGGTTTATTATTTTGTTCAGATCTATATCCATCCATATTTTCTATTAGGGCTATGAGTTCTATTAACATTCCCAACTATATTGCTAATTTGTTTATGTATCCTTTCAACTTTAGTAATATTTGTCTCAATTATCTTAGTCTCTGTTGTTTGATGTGTGCACATTTAGGATTGTTATATATTCCTGGTATATTTTTTATTTACTGTTATGTAATGTTCCTCTTTGTCTCTAGTAAATTTCTTTGAAGTCTTCTTTACCTGATGTTAATATAGCCACTCTTGCTTTTTGAAATAAAATCTTGCATGGTGTACCTTTATTCCATCTTTCTATTTTTCACCTACCTATAACATTGAATTTTAGGTGTACTTCCTAAAAATGGCATAAAAATGGCATTTTAGGTGCACTTCCTAAAAATGGCATCTATTTTTTTTTTATTGACTTTCAAACTCTGCTTTATAATTGTTATTTTTAGGCCATTTACATTAAAGGTACCTATTGACATATTAGGGCTTATTTTGTGCTGTGTTATTTTTGTTGTTGTTATTGCTTTGTTTTCTCTACTTCTCTTTCTTTGCCTTCGTGTGCATTACTTGTACATTTTTTTTTTACAATTTTATATTGGTTATTTTTAGTGGACTTGAATGTATTACTTTCCATAGTTTTTTTAGTGGGACCCTACACATTTCAATACACGTGATTATCAGTCTGCTAGCATCAATATTTTATTACTTCAAGTAAAGCGAGGAAGCCTTACTTCTATTTAGGGTCCTTTATCCTCCTTATTTCTAAATATTATTGTTATGAGTATCAGATTGTGTTATAATTTCTACTTGCATTATCACATACATTTAGAAAACTTGTATGGGGAAGGATAGTCTATTTTATTTAATCATATTTGTATTCTTTCCATTTTCTCTTCTTTTCTGATGCACCAAGATTGTTAAGAAAATTTGTATTGAGGGGCACCTGGGTGGCTCAGTCGGTTAAGCATCTGCTTTCGGCTCAGGTCATGATCCCAGGGTCCTGGGATCGAGCCCCACATCGGGCTCCCTGCTAGCAGGGAGCCTGCTTCTCCCTCTCTCTGCTGCTACCCCTGCTTGTGCTCTATCCCTCTCTCTCAAATAAATAATAAAATCTTTAAAAAAATTTAAAAAAAAGAAAGAAAATTTGTATTGAATCATACTTATAATGGCTGCTTTAAAATTCTTGTTAGATAATTCCAACTTTTAATTCATTGTAGTGTCGGAATGAATTAATTGCTTTTTCTCACTCACATTTTTAGTTTTTGGTTCTTATTAAGGTGGGTGATTTTGATTGTGTCCTAGATTTTTTTTTGTCCTTTATGTAGGAGACTCTTGGTTTTACTTACAGCTCTTATTTAGCAAGAAGTCACCCAGTTTAAGTTTTGCATAAAGGTCCTGGCCAGTTCTGTGGGTTGTTATTCCAATGATGACATAATTTTCAGTTTTTGAGTTACTATGTGGTCTGTTTGGTTTATCTCATGCTAGTGAAGCTCACAATTTACTGTTAGTGCCGCTTGAGGGGATGGAAGGAGCTCCACTAATGTGAGCTATCTGGTACTCAGAGGTGAGGGAAGAGAATCTCTAGCCCATGGGGACAAAGAACACTTTCTGAACATGGCATTGTTGCAGCAGAACACCCCTTGTGGGTGCTCTTGAGCTGTGCCATGTTTCTGGTTGGGGGAGGGAAGTCAAACCCAATGTGAGAAAAGCGGGGGGCAGGGTAGGAACATTTCTTCTGGAGGCCTACTGTTAGTGTGCTCTCCAATTCATCCTTCTTGCCAGTTCTGCTTGGCTTGCCTGGTGTTGTCAACTGGACTCCTGTTTGCTCTTGGTGGGAGGTGGGTCTACTTGGGTGGCCTTCTGTTATTAGTTTGGGAATCAGGAAATGCCAGGCCCAGTCAAATTTTTCTGCTGGGTGGGGAGTTGTAAGAAAACTTGTGTCATGTTTTTTGTTTGTTTGTTTTTCCAATCCTGGGATCCCTAACCAATATGCCTTCATTTATACACCTGGCAGAGCTTGTCTTTGGTTGTCTGTTGCCCAGGGCTCATAGGTAAACTTAACAGGGAGAAGCAGCAGGGAGATGAATCTATGCCAGCTCATCTGCATCAGAAGTCTCTATTATTTATTTTGAGCCTACTTTTTGTGCCAACCACTAGGATGGGATTTTTGTCTTTTTCCAAAACTTCATGGCATTTATAATTTTGTAGGAAATAAATACAACTAAGATTTGATTATAATAATGTATAATAGATTCTGTAATAAAGACAGTATGAAGTATTGTCAAAATATATAGCATGAACATCTTATATATTCAACTGAGAAAAATCAAAACATTTCAGAATAAATGACTTTAAAAGCAAGAACTAAAGTGAGAGAGTCAGCCAGATACAATAGGGAGTAAAACAGAGAGAATATCATGTGGAAAAGTTCAAATGCAATGGAGCAGTAAGAGTGAAAAGAAATGTAAATGGTAAATTCAAAACTAATGGAGTGTATAGTTTGAAGAGGATAGTAGTAGGTGAAGAAAATATGAATCCATTTGTATAAGCAGGGAAGCAAGGGGCAAAGCTATCAGATATCCTTCAAGTGCTGAAAACTAGTGAATGGTTTCAAGCGAAGGGATGATATGTATTTTGCAGTATCACACTCAATGCTGTGTCAACTGCTGAAAGAGGAGAAAAAAGAGACTGGATAGAAGCAGATAATAATAGTGTTTTATTGTGAATCAGGAAGTTTAAGTCCTAATAGGTATTTGGGGTAGTTACTCTGTAACACGGCTCATCAAAAGCTTGATCTTTTTTTTTTTTTTTAAAGATTTATTTATTCATTTGAGAGAGCGAGAATGAGAGAGAGTACATGAGAGGGGGCAGGGTCAGAGGGAGAAGCAGGCTCCTCGCCGAGCAGGGAGCCCGATGCGGGACTCGATCCCAGGACTCCAGGATCATGACCTGAGCCGAAGGCAGTTGCTTAACCAACTGAGCCACCCAGGCGCCCAAAAAGCTTGATCTTGAGAGAATGCTTCTACTGGGCCAGAACTGATTCTATATCATTTACATTTTCAATCACCATTGCCTATCCATCTTCAAAAAGAAAACACCTGACCCAGCTGCTTTTCAGCATGGTAGGCAATCCAGAGCCAGCATGAGATATAATGACTGGAGTCAGCATAAACAATTAACAATAATGCGTTCTAAACACACATTAACTAAGCATTTAATTTAAATTTAATGGAATAGCTCTTCTATGTTAAATCTAATCATGAATAGTAATGGGCCTAAAGAAAACATTTTAGTTAATAATAAAGTTAAAATCAATAAAATGACACTAAGAATACATAAAATTGAATATTCAAAGGCTATTTATCAACAACACTATGTATAGGGCATAATCTCTTCTTTAGTAATATAGTCAACATCTGGATTTTAAAAAATTTTGTGAAGAATAGTTTTCATGGTCTTCTAGAATTAATTGACCATTCAAGAGCTTACAGGCACTGCGGTTTCTTCAAAGCAGAGTAGGTCAAAAGCAATCGATATTTGTTTAATGGACACCACTTGGTGTCACACCTCTTGATCTTCCAACTGTATGAAAGATGAAATTTACGATTTACTACATGCTTTGTGTAGAAAGGTGGCAAGAGAGGAGAGAGGCAGAGAGAGGGAGAAAATTGATGTTTAAGCAACTAGAATTTGTGAGCACTCATTATTTCTAATAGCATGTTAATTTTTATGACATTAAAATTAATCCTTATATAAAAAATTACTCCTAATTAATAGGTATGGAATATCTATGTCTTGCATAGCTCTCAGTGCATATTGTAGTGGGTGGTTTGGACTTATAGTCTGGTCTAACTCTAAAGCTCATACCCTCTCTTTTTTATTATACCATATATGTCTCTTCCCTGACAAATACATTTCAGATTTTAGAGGACAGATGATTACTTGTTTATTAACTACTTGTTAATTTCTTATAATACATTTTGTTCCACTTATAATTGAAAACCTCATTTTTTATTTTATTTTATTTTATTTTTATTTATTTATTTTTATTATGTTCAGTTAGCCAATAGCCATCATAAGTTTTTGATGTAATGTTCTACAATTCATTAGTTGTGTATAACACCCAGTGCTGGTCACAACATGTGCCCTCCCTAACACCTATCTCCCGGCTACTTGATCCTCCTCCAGCCCCCTCCCTTCTGTAACCGTCAGTTTGTTTCCCAGAGTCCAGAGTCTTTCATGGTTTGTCTCCCTCTCTGATTTCTTCCCATTTAGTTTTCCCTCCCTTCCCCTATGTTCCACATATGAGTGAAACCATATGATAATTGTCTTTCTCAGCTTGACTTATTTCGCTTAGCATAATCCCCTCCATTCCATCCATATCGATGTAAATGGTAGGTATTCATCTTTTCTGATGGCTGAGTAATATTCCATTGTATATATGAACCACATCTTCTTTGTCCATCTGTTGAAGGACATCTTGGCTCCTTCCACAGTTTGGCTATTGTGGACATTGCTGCTATGAACATTGGGGTGCAGGTGCCCCTTCGGATTACTACATCTGTATCTTTGGGATAAATACCTAGTAATGCATTTGCTGGGTCATAGGGTAGCTCTATTTTTTAACATTTAGTGTAACCTCCACACTGTTTTCCAGAGTGGCTGTCCCAGCTTGCATTCCCACCAACAGTGTAAGAGGGTTTCCTTTTCTCCACAACCTCTCCAACATTTGTTGTTTTTTCCCTGTCCATTTTTGCCATTCTAACGGGTGTAAGGTGGTATCTCAATGTGGTTTTGATTTGTATTTCCCTGATGGCTAGTGATTAACATTTTTTTCATATGTCTGTTAGCTATTTGTACGTCTTCTTGGGAGAAGTGACTGTTCATGTCTCTGCCCATTTCTTGACTGGATTATTTGTTTTTGGGTGTTGAGTTTCAGAAGTACTTTATAGATCTTGGATATCAGCTTTTTGTCTGTAATGTCATTTGCACATATCTTCTCCCATTCCGTGGGTTGCCTCTTAGTTTTGTTGACTGTTTCCTTTGCTGTGCAGAAGCCTTGTCTAGTTTTTCAATTGTTTTATGTGAGATGACAAATATTACTCCTGTTATTGCTGGTCCAAGTTATATTCATGACTTTCATCTACATTTTTCATTACTTTATTGTATTTTTAAATTTATTTTAACATTTCCTTGATATATATTTTGCATACATTTTAAAGATTTATTATTGGGTTCATTTGAGGATTATTTTTGCTGTTTAAAATGGTATATGTTTGGGCACCTGGGTGGCTCAGTCGTTAAGCGTCTGCCTTCGGCTCAGGTCATGATCCCAGGGTCCTGGGATCGAGTCCCACATCGGGCTCCGTGCTCGGCGGGAAGCTTGCTTCTCCCTCTCCCACTCCCCCTGCTTGTGTTCCTGCTCTCGCTATCTCTCTCTCTGTCAAATAAATAAATAAAATCTTTAAAAAAAATAAAATAAAATGGTATATGTTTTCTATCACATGTTCTAAGTAGTTGGGATCATTACTAAAAGTATCATTTAACAAATTCTCTCATTCAAAACTTTGTGATTTTTATCAATGGTTTTAAACAATAGACTGTATATAATCTTGGCTTTTAAATGAACACAAGCTTTATGATGTGCAAATATTATCATGTTGCTTTTTGAATTTTAAATTGTATTTTATGACTATTTCTTCTTGCTAGAGGTTTTCTCCATTGTTTATATGTTTTTATTCCAACTTCTCAATCTCTTTCTCTGTTCTGCTTTCATCTCACTCTTCTGAAAAATCACTCTGACATTTACACAATCACTTCTACTGGGTCCTTAGACCCCAGCACAGAACTAGGATGTATAAGTGTGTTTTAGAATGACTGTGATATGATATTGGACTTCCAGTCACCAAAGGTACAGGAGGCATGTTTTATTTCAAATTGTGTTTCCTCAAATTGTGTCTTCATAATTGTCCAATTTCTTGAAGAATTAACCTAGCTAAAATTCAGCAGCAAAGCTTTTTTCAAGTTTATTTTATTATTGGGATTATGAAGAAGATCCATTGCTTTCTCTTTTTTTTAAATTTTTTATTGTTATGTTAATCACCATACATTATATCATTAGTTTTTGATGTAGTGTTTCATGATTCATTGTTTGTGCATAACACCCAGTGTTCCATGCAGAACGTGCCCTCTTTGGGTGCAGAGTTTGATAAGTTCTTTATGGATTTTGGATACTAGCCCTTTATCTGATATGTCATTTGCAAATATCTTCTCCCATTCTGTCCGTTGTCTTTTGGTTTTGTTGACTGTTTTTTTGCTATGCAAAAGCTCTTTATCTTGATGAAGTCCCAATAGTTCATCTTTGCCCTTACTTCCCTTGCCTTTGGCAATGTTTCTAGAAAGAAGTCGCTGCAGCTGAGGTCGAAGAGGTTGCTGCCTATGTTCTCCTCTAGGATTTTGATGGACTCCTGTCTCACATTGAGGTCTTTCAACCGTTTGGAGTCTATTTTTGTGTGTGGTGTAAGGAAATGGTCCAGTTTCATTCTTCTGCATGTGGCTGTCCAATTTTCCCAACACCATTTGTTGAAGAGACTGTCATTTTTCCATTGGACATTCTTTCCTGCTTTGTCAAAGATGAGTTGACCATAGAGTTGAGGGTCCATTTCTAGGCTCTCTATTCTCTTCCATTGATCTATGTGTCTGTTTTCGTGCCAGTACCATACTGCTTGATGATGACAGCTTTGTAATAGAGATGGAAGTCCGGACTTGTGATGCCGCCAGCTTTGCTTTTCTTTTTCAACATTCCTCTGGCTATTCGGGGTCTTTTCTGGTTCCATACAAATTTTAGGACAATTTGTTCCATTTCTTTGAAAAAAGTGGATGGTATTTTGATGGGGATTGCACTGAATGTGTAGATTGCTCTAGGTAGCATTGACATCTTCACAATATTTGTTCTTCCAATCCATGAGCATAGAAAGTATTTCCATTTCTTTGTGTCTTCCTCAATTTCTTTCATGAGTATTTTATAGTTTTCTGAGTACAGATCCTTTGCCTCTTTGGTTAGATTTATGCCTAGGTATCTTATGGTTTTGGGTGCAATTGTAAATGGTATCAACTCCTTAATTTCTCTTTCTTCTGTCTTGTTGTTGGTGTATAGGAATGCCACTGATTTCTGTGCATTGATTTTATATCCTGCCACTTGACTGAATTCCTGTATGAGTTCTAGCAGTTTTGGGGTGGAGTCTTTTGGGTTTTCCACATAAAGTATCATATCATCTGCAAAGAGTGAGAGTTTGACTTCTTCTTTGCCAATTTGGATGCCTTTTATTTCTTTTTGTTGTCTGATAGCTGTGGCTAGGACTTCTAGTACTATGTTGATTAGCAGTGGTGATAGTGGACGTCCCTGCTGTGATCCTGAACTTAGGGGGAAAGCTCTCAGTTTTTCCCCATTGAGAATGATATTTGCTGTGGGTTTTTCATAGATGGTTTTTATGATATTGAGGTATGTACCCTCTATCCCTATTCTCTGAAGAGTTTTGATCAAGAAAGGTTGCTGTACTTTGTCAAATGTTTTTTCTGATCTATTGACAGGATCATATGATTCTTGTTCTTTCTTTTATTAATGTATTGTATCACATTGATTGAATGAGGATGTTGAACCAAACTTGCAGCCCTGGGATAAATCCCACTTGGTCGTGGTGAATAATCCTTTTAATGTACTGTTGGATCCTATTGGCTAGTATTTTGGTGAGAATTTTTGCATCCATGTTCATCAGGGATATTGTTCTGTAATTCTCCTTTTTGATGGGGTCTTTGTCTGGTTTTGGGATCAAGGTAATGCTGGCCTCATAAAACGAGTTTGGAAGTTTTCCTTCCATTTCTATTTTTTTGGAACAGTTTCAGAAGAATAGGTATTAATTCTTCTTGAAATGTTTGGTAGAATTCCCCTGGGAAGCCATCTGGCCCTGGGCTTCTGTTTTTTTGGGAGATTTTGGATGACTGCTTCAATTTCCTTAGTGGTTAAAGGTCTGTTCAGGTTTTCTGTTTCTTCCTGGTTCAGTTTTGGTGGTTGATACATCTCTAGGAATGCATCCATTTCTTCCAGGTTATCTAAATTGCTGGCATAGAGTTGCTCATATTATGTTCTTATAATTGTTTGTATTTCTTTGGTGTTGGTTGTGATCTCTCCTCTTTCATTCATGATTTTGTTGATTTGGGTCATTTCTCTTTTCCTTTTGGTAAATCTGGCCACGGGTTTATCAATCTTGTTAATTCTTTCAAAGAACCAGCTCCTAGTTTCGTTGATCTGTCCTACTGTTCTTTTGGTTTCTATCTCATTGATTTCTGCTCTGATCTTTATGATTTCTCTTCTACTGCTGGGTTCAGGCTTTATTTGCTGTTCTTTCTCCAGCTCCTTTAGGTGCAGGGTTAGGTTGTGTACTTGAGACCTTTCTTGTTTCTTGAGAAAGGCTTGTATTGCTATATACTTTCCTCTTAGGACTGCCTTTGCTGCATCCCAAAGATTTTGAACAGTTGTGTTTTCATTTTCATTGGTTTCCATGAATTTTTTTAATTCTTCTTTAATTTCCTGGTTGACCCATTCAGTCTTTAATAGGTTGCTCTTTAGCCTGCATGTATTTGAGTTCTTTCCGACTTTCCTCTTGTGATTGAGTTCTAGTTTCAAAGCATTGTGGTCTGAAAATAGGCAGGGAATGATCCCAATCTTTTGGTACTGGTTGAGACCTGATCTATGACCTAGGATGTGATCGATTCTGGAGAATGATCCGTGGGCACTAGAGAAGAATGTTTTTTCTATTGTTTTGGGATGGAATGTTCTGAATATGTCTGTGAAGTCCATTTGGTCCAGTGTGTCATTTAAGGTCTTTATTTCCTTGTTGATCTTTTGCTTAGATGATCTGTCTATTTCATTGAGGGGGTGTTAAAGTCCCCCACTATTATTGTATTGTTGTCCATGTGTTTCTTTGCTTTTGTTATTAATTGCCTTATATAATTGGCTGCTCCCATGTTAGGGGCATAGATATTTACAATTCTTAGATCTTCTTGTTGGATAGACCCTTTAAGTAGGATATAGTGTCCTTCCTCATCTCTTATTACAGTCTTTGGTTTAAAATCTAGTTTGTCTGATACAAGGATTGGCACCCCAGCTTTCTTTTGGTGTCCATTAGCATGGTAAATGGTTTTCCACCCCCTCACTTTCAATCTGGAGGTGTCTTTGGGTGTAAAATGAGTCTCTTGCAGACAGCATATCGATGAGTCTTGTTTTTTTTTTTTATTCAATCTGATACCCTGTGTCTTTTGATTAGGGCATTTAGCCCATTTACATTCAGGGTAACTATTGAAAGACATTAATTTAGTGCCATTGTATTTCCTGTAAGGTGACTGTTACTGTGTATTGTCCGTGTTCCTTTCTGGTCTATGTTAGTTTTAGGCTCTCTCTTTGCTTAGAGGCCCCCTTTCAATATTTCTTGTAGGGCTGGTTTCGTGTTTGCAAATTCCTTTAGTTTTTGTTTGTCCTGGAAGCTTTTTATCTCTCCTTCTATTTTCAGTGACAGCCTAGCTGGATATAATATTCTTGGCTGCATATTTTTCTCATTCAGTGCTCTGAATATATCATGTCAGTCCTTTCTGGCCTGCCAGGTCTCTGTGGATAGGTCTGTTGCCAATCTAGTGTTTCTACCATTGTAGGTTACATATCTCTTCTCCCGAGCTGCTTTCAGGATTTTCTCTTTGTCTATGAGACTCGTAAGTTTTACTATTTGATGTCGGGGTGTTGACCTATTTTTATTGATTTTGAGATGGGTTCTCTGTGCCTCCTGGATTTTGATGCCTGTTTCCTTCCCCAAATTAGGGAAGTTCTCTGCTCTAATTTGCTCCATTATACCTTCTGCCCCTCTCTCTCTTTCTTCTTCTTCTGGGATCCCAATTATTCTAATGTTGTTTCGTCTTATGGTATCGCTTATCTCTCGAATTCTGCCCTCGTGATCCAGTAGTTGTTTATCTCTCTTTTTCTCAGCTTCTTTATTTTCCATCATTTGGTCTTCTATATCACTGATTCTCTCTTCTGCCTTATTTATCCTAGCAGTTAGTGCCCCCATTTTTTATTGCACATCATTAATAGCCTTTTTGATTATGACTTGGTTAGATTTAGTTCTTTTATTTCTCCAGAAAGGGTTTCTCTAATAACTTCCATGCTTTTTTTCAAGCCCAGCTAGTATCTTTAAAGTGATGATTCTGAACTCTAGATCTGACATCATACTAATGTCTGTATTGAGTAGGTCCCTGGCAGTCGGTACTACCTCTTGTTCTTTTTGTTGAGGTGATTTTTTCCATCTTGTCATTTTGTCCAGAGGAGAATAGATTAATGAGAGAACAAAATGCTAACAGGGTAACAATGTCCCCAGAAAATATACTCTAAACAAATCAGAAAAGACCTGAAGCCAGGGGAAAAGAAAGGGAAAGAAAAAAAAAAGAAAAAGAAAAGAAAAAGAAAAAGGTACAAACAAACAAAAACAGAACAGAACAAAACAAAACAAAACAGAATATGATCAAATATACTCAGGCTGGTGCATAGATTTTGGGTGTATTTTGGTCTGTTAGAAGAAAGTGCCTCCCAAAATTTTAAAGAAAGGAAAACTTATATATGTACAAAAATAAGGGTTGATATGATGAAGGGATGGAATATGACTGTAAAGATGAAAATTATAAAAAATTTTATGAAAGGCATTGATAAGAAGTTGAGAAAAGAAAGAAGAGGATTAAAAAAAAAGAAAAAAAAAAGGGAGAGAATGTGATCAGGCAGGAGAGTAGAACAAAACCATACACTAGAGATTTAGGGTATATTTTGATCTGTTAGAAGAAACTATCTCAAAATTTTAAAGAGAAAAAAACTTATATATATATGCCAAAAATACAGGTAACTACTATGAAGGGATAGAATATGATTCTAAAAATTAAAAACAAAAATGTTTTTTAAAAAAGGGATTGATAGGATGTTGGTTGAAAAAGGGAAAAAGAAAAATTAAAAAAAAAAAAGACAGTTAAAAAAAATTAACTTTGAAAGACTAAAGAATCATGGTAAAAGAGCCATGGATTCTATGTGCATTATTCCCCTAGCACTGGAGTCTGCCATTCTCATTGATTGGTAAACTTGGTCTTGGCTGGCTCTTCTCGCTGATCTTCTGGGGGAGAGGTTGTTGCCGTGGTTCCCAAATGTCTTCGCTGGAGGTGGAATTGCCCCCCCTTGCCAGTCTGGGCTAAGTAATCTGCTCGGGTTTGCTCTTGGGAGCTTTTGTTCCCTGCAAGCTTTCCGTACAGCTTTGGAGGACGAGAGTGAAAATGGTGGCCTCCCAATCTCTGCCCCGGAGGAGCCAAGAACTTGGGTCCCCACTCCTCAGTGCGCCCCCAGAGAAAAGCAGTCACTCATTCCCATCTCCCCAGTCTCTGGCCGCACTCCGTGCTCACCCGGCCTGTGATCGAGCATTTCTATCTCTGGCACCCGACCCGGTGTGGAGTCTCCAAACCCAGCGGATCCCTGCATTGTACTCCCGCGCCACTCCTCCCAGGGGAGGAAGGGGAGTCTCCCCGGATCTGCCCCTTGTTGGGTCCCTGCTAGAGGAGCAGTGGCCCGACCTGGCCATGGATCACAGTTTATGGCAACCCTGAGCTGAGAGCCCACTCCTCACCTCCATCTCTGCAGCCGGCTTCCCTGCTCCAATACCTGGGAGCTCTGTCACACTCAGGCACCCCCGGTCTTTCTGTGATCCCGAGGGTCCTGAGACCACACTGTCCCACGAGGGTTCCACCCCCCGCTTAGCCACTGGAGTGACGTCCCTCAGCAGAGCCGACTTCTAAAAGTTCTGATTTTGTGCTCCACAGCTCTATCACTTGCCAGAAGTGGCCGCCGGAGGCCCCCTCCCCCGCCATCTATCCTTCAAATATTGCCTCGGATTCACTTCTCCGCATGTCTTACCTTCCAGAAAGTGGTCGCTTTTCTATTCAGAGAGTTGTTGCTATTCTTTCTTTGATCTCCTGTTGAGTTCATAGGTGTTCAGAATGGTTCGATCCCTATCCAGCTGAATTCCTGAGACCAGATGAAATCCAGGTCTCCTACTCCTCTGCCATCTTGCTCCACCCCCCCCACTTTCTCTGTCTTAAGTGAAGGAATTTTAATTCCAATTATTTGAACCATTTATCTCTTGACCGTTCTTGCCTCATTCAGCACTGGAAGCCATAAAAATCTATTATTTGTTTGTCTTGTTTTTATATCTCCAGTTCACATAAATAGTTATTTGGGTTTAAATAAAAGTTGCTTTTTTCACATTTTATTATTATTGATCTGTGTTTGGAGAAATGGGTGTAGCCAAAAGCAAACTGACACAACTCACTTGACTGGGGTTCATGGTTCATCATGCATTTCATTTGTGAAGCACACACTGGTGTGTAAAGGTGAGTCTAGTCTATAAAGCAGACAATTCTTTGTAACTAAAACAAGTCTGGTGAGGATTTTGAATGACCTGAATTTGTATCATTTAAAATATAAAATCTTTTCACCTATCATTTTCCATTTTTACTTTCCTACACTTTCTAGTTCAGTTGTGCAGACTTTAATGTAATAAATTGTAATTGATAGAATTCTCAAGAAACTTTTCTAAAATGATTTATCACACTTGGAGTAGTGAGCTTAATTTCCACTACTCCACCCTATCTTTCTAGTATGTTTTCTTTGAAAATAGGTAATAATCCATGTAAAGACTCATCACACATCTAATACTGACTCTAGATGTTTTTAGTATAAATCTCACACTGCACCATCTCTAAAACCTCCTTTTGGCTTTTATATCTACATTATACAAAAGCCTTATTAACCTTACTGAAAACATTATAGTTAACTCAGAGGCTGGGATTTCACAGTCACTTTATAAACACATTAAAGTGACTGATATAAATAAATCCAAAGGATCATAAGTAGGCATTTACTGGGTGTATTCATCTTATAGGAATCAAAAAAGTTTACATTTGCGTTTTCTATACAGGAGAAACTCATTTTCCAAAGGAAACATATTTTTATGTACCTTTTCCATTGATTATTGTTTTTTATTAAGTGTCTCAATGGAACTCTTTCCATTTATAAGGGTTATGTGACCATTAATGTGGAACATTTGACATGTGCTGAATGTGTTAATGAAAATTATCACTGACATAGCATTTTCTCTAAGCAGTAAAATACAGGACACAGAAAAACTGATTAGTCACCATGACAGAATGAACACTTGAGAATTACATTTCTTTGCATATCATTAAAAAAATCAATTACATGAATGCATAAAGATCAATTTTATTTAGTGTAGGAAAACAAAAGAAAAAGAGCACAATTCTGCCAGATATTGCCTTCTAAATTTTTTTCTTTTTGGCCTGGCAATTGTGAAAGAAGTCACTTAGAAAAAGATGTAATAAAGGTCACCTTCAGCTGCAAGAATTGCCCTTTTGCCTCTTTTCAGAAGCATGATACTATCAAATCCAATACACAGTGAAAAGGTACATGAGATGTTTTATAAATAAAATTTGAAAATTGCTTTTTGATAATAAACCAAAAAAAAAAAAGAGGAATATTTCATTGTGTCCTTCTCCATCCTCTTACCTACAATTTATTTATTTTTTTTTCTAGTTTTGTGGTTGCTTGTAAAATGTCAAACCTAGCATTTGGTATTATTTTTGAAACCTACGGATGCCACATAGCAAGATATTGAATCTGTATTTAAAAGCACCTGATTTAAATTAATTCCATAATTTTATGTTTTTGAGGAGCTTAAGACATTATTCTTCACCTTTATTATGAGATGTAGTTTTATGAAACACTATATAGAAAGTTAATCAATTACTTTCCTATAAGAAGTAGTATTGTAAGAAATTATACAAAAGGGATATCATATGGTGTTTTGAGTAAGGCTTATTCAAGTTTTGAATCACTCTCTGACAATTGGTTTTAGAGCTGACTTTGGAGTGGTGTGATCTTTTGATGAAAGATACTATAAATTATTTTTAAACAACTAGAAAAACCCTGAAACAAATCAAAAGAACATAAATCCCTTGTACCTTAATATTGTTATTCTATAACAAGCTGCCATGGTCTCATTTGGAAATAAGTAAGCCAGGGTAAACTCTCTTTGACATCATCTCACTTCTCTATAATTGTACCTGGTTTTCTAAAAATTGTTGGTACATTTTTGTTGTTATTGTTTTTTATTATTTTTATTTTTTTAAAGATTTATTTATTTATTTTTTAGAGAGGCAGAGGTGAGGGTAGAGGAAGAGAGAGAGAGAGAAAGAGTGAATCTCCAGGAGCCTCCCCGCTGAGTGCGGAGTGTGACAAGAGGCTCTATCCCATGACCCGGAGACCATGACCGGAGTAGAAAACAAGAATCATCATGACACTCAACCCCCGTTTTTGTTTTTTTAAGATCTCAAGCCAATGTCACTGTCCAGGAAACCTCCCCTATTCTTACTTTATCTTGTTCTATAATCTTATAGCACTATACATTTTCTTCTTTTTTAAATTTATTTTTGTGATTATTGGATTGATGTCTGACTTTTCACTAAGCTAGAAGCACTTTGGAGAATGACTGAGTCTGGTTCTGTTTGTCTTTTTCATTATCAAGCAGTGTCAGTCATGTAACAAATACCTATTGAATGGATGCATTAATAAATGAAGGATCCAACCCTTATATCTAATGTGAAAGTCTCTGTGTTCAGAGATCAGACTTATTTTTTAACATAAATACTAGGTTTACTTGTTTCCATGTAATGTTCCATTTGGAATATGGGTCATTTTAAATTTTTTACCTTTTTTTAAAAATAAATATTCATATTTCACATGTTATCATAATATTCAACACCAACTTCCATTGGCTCACTCATAGATATATTCTGATCACAAATATTATTTGCTTAGCAACACTTTATTTCTAGCCCTTTGTGTTTATGTCTCATCTTGTATAGTCATTCTCAAACATATTCATTATATTCATTGCATTATTTCCAGACAATTTAATCATTTCATATGTATCTTTTTTGTGCCTACAGGATGGCAAACATTGGCAAAATGAAGTAAAAAAAAAAAAAAAAAGAAACGAAAAATATCTTTACAAAAACAGCAGAGATATGTTATGGCAGTGATTAGATTATAATATGATAAGTGGTATTGTAGTGGTGGTCACAGATATTATAAAAGGAGAGTAATAATGTTTATATCAAAATAAAGTTCAAGTAAATCTTCTCAATAAAATAATATGTTAACTTTATGGAGAAGATAGCAGCAAGGAAAAATAGGGAGGATATTACAAGCAGAGGTGATAACAGTTTTGAACACATGGAAGAGTATGGCATACTTCATTCTGACTGGAATAAAGGATGTTGATAAGAAAGAGTTAGTAGAAGACATAATAGAACCATGAATGGTAGCATCATGAAAGGTCCATTGGAAAGGCCATTTAGTAGTTTTTCTCATGGGAAAGAAAATAACTGACATTTAGAGTCATTCCTACTTTTTTCACTTTTATGGCTTAGATCTAATTTTGTGATCAAGTGTTGTAAATTCTACCGCTTCAACAGATATAACATGTTCTTGAGCTCCCAGCCATCCTACAATTTCCCTGCTGTCTCCTAAAAATTGTGTTCTCAGTAATTGCCCTTTCATAATTCAATAATTATTTATTAATGCCTACTGGGGTAGAAGGCACCATGCTAGTCCTGATATAAAAAGGTAACTAAAAACAATTCTCATACAGTGTATAGATAAGTGTAGGTGATGGATTATATACAAAAATGGGAAATCCAATAGAGGGAGTATACAAAGGAGAGATATATGTTGATATTAACTTTTTTTGATATTAACATATATGATGGAACATTTAATATAGGAGGGAGAACAATGAGGCTTTCCCTGAGAAAGAAATTTTAGCTGAGATATGAGCAATAAAACTGGAGTCAATTAGGTTAAGAGAGGATGGGAAATAGTTATTGGCCAAAGGAATATCATGGATATAAATGCCCTGTGGTAGAAGACAGTACCCAGGAAACTAAAAAGTCAGAGGAGCTAGAACATGGAGAAAAGGATGGAATAAGTGAAGACAAAACTGAAGACATAAATGAGGGACAGATTCTTCAGATCATTGAAGACAAGGAGCTAAGGCTGAAAGTTACATAGGGGTCAATGCATTTAGATTACTGTAGACCAAATTAAAGAGCAGTAGGAAGCCATGCATGGTTTTAATGGATACACTGCATCCACTCTTCCCTTCTCCAATGATTTCTCTGCAGCAGATAGAATTATTTATTTGTAATATAAAATTAATCATGTCTCACACTCACACTCCTCTATACACCATCTGCCACACCTCACAGTGAACACCCAGCTCAGTTTCAGGCTGCACATCTGCTTTCTGTCTTTCCTACAGCATACCTTCTTTCCCACTACAACCACAATGGGAGAAGGTCTAAAGCACTACTGATATTGGGAGGCTTCCATGCATAAAATCATTCAAAAAAAAATTCCTATTCTATTTTAAAGCTAAAAATCCCTAGAATATAATATTCTTTTCAGTGTTTTCTACCACTCTCTAACATGCCTTTTTTTCTGATTACACTGAACTACTTGTTTTTTCTCTTAACTATTATATATTTGTTCATTCCTTGTGGCTTAGCTTATACTTGCTCACCTTAATCCTTCTCCATTGTTCATATCTATCAAGGCTCTAATGCCTGGCTCAAATATCAACTTTAATTGTTATGTCATATGTGACTCACTTATATAAGATATATTGTTATCACTCCACTTCCACTCCATCCACCCATGGAATTTTATAGCAGCAGAGAAGTTTGTGTGTGTGTGTGTGTGTGTGTGTGTGTGTGTAGTACAGCTTGGTGTACAACTCTCTATGTCCTTTAAGCTCTACCATAAATCATGAAATCTAGAAACACGGGAATAATTTTCATTCCTCAGTGAACAAAAATATTGAGTTATTGGGGCGCCTGGGTGGCTCAGTTGGTTAAGCGACTGCCTTCGGCTCAGGTCATGATCCTGGAGTCCTGGGATGGAGTCCCACATCGGGCTCCCTGCTCAGCAGGGAGTCTGCTTCTCCCTCTGACCCTCCCCCCTCTCATGTACTTGCTCTCTGTCATTCTCTCTCTCAAATAAATAAATAAAATCTTTAAAAAAAATATTGAGTTATTAATATGTTTTATCTATCACTATCTCTGCTATTCATTAAATATGCTGTAACCTGTTCAATATATGGTCTATAATTTCCACTTCAAAAATAAGAGGTTAAAGAGGTTCAATGGATTGCCCAAGTTGAAATTGATATGGGAAGAAGTGATATTTGATATTTTTTGCTGAGTTTCAGAATCTGGGCTTTCTCAACTATAACAATTTATTAAAAAAAAGTCTTTAAGCCAGTGTCCATTTAGTTAGAAGAAATAAACTTCATTCAGCAAATAGTATCAATCAATAGTTGTTGATTACATACAATGGATCTGTAATGAGCAGCCACAGCAAGGAGTTAACATATAATAAATGATTTGGAGAAATCAGATTTAAGAAATATATGTAAATTTGTGTATAATCAAAATTTAACTTAAAAAATAAAAGAAATAGGAGCACCAGAATGGCTCAGTTGGTTAAGCGTTTAACTCTTGGTTTTTGCATCAGGCTTCGTGCTCAGCAGGGAGTCTGCTTGAGATTCTCTCTCCCTCTCCCTGGGCCCCTCCCCCAACTTGCACACACTCTCTCTCTCTCAAAATAAATAAATAAATCTTTAAAAAAAAGGAAAAAAGAAAAGAAATAAAATAACAACAACAACAAAACTCTGTAAGACTTCTAAAAAAGAAATTGTAATTCCTGTGCCCTATCCTCAAGATTCAGTAAGACCATAGTAGGGCCTTAGAATATGTGTTTTTATTATAAATCCCAGCTGGTTATTATATAATTAGTCATAGACAACATTTTGAGAGCCAATGTTCTAGAATCAGAAGATGATAAAAGAAGAGCTTACTTTTCTAAATGCATGCCAATATCAGAGAGCAAAATAGTTGCATTGCTCTGTTACTGACAATTTGTCTACCATCAGCAGTTCAGAATGTCTATACAATTACAACCAGACTTCACATAAAGAATACTAAAGAAAAGAAATAGAGGGCATACATTGAAAGAATATGTCATGCTTTATTCTGCCAGATTCTGACTAGAATTTGACAGACATACTTATCTATCTAGGACTTTGAAAGGAGCACAGGTATTTATCTCCACAAAACTTCAATAACAGAAATAGGCTGTAACCTTTGCGAGATGCCTCAGGAGACAGGAACATATAAGATATCCCCCTCCCTTATTGCTCAAAAATGTGGCCTGTAGAAATTTCACTGAGTCTATTATTGATATACAATAAGTTTTGAACTATTTTAGAATATCTCCAATGGGAAGATATAATTACTAGAACAAAGGAATTATTTGAATAACACTATCTGCCTTAATAATGGAGGGTGCTTATAATTATCGGTATAAATGTATTGCATATAATTACAGCTATCAACTTACTCATATTCTGTAAATAGATGCAAATAAATAGTGACATTATTTAACTTATATTTTTGCACAGTGTAACTTAGAATTAATTAAAAATTGCCTTTTGGTTTTTGTTCTTTTGTGATCATTAATATGTACAATCTTTTATCTATTTTTGTAAAAATATATTGGACATTGATTGGAAGATTAAATTTGGTATATATGCTTTTTTTTTCTTTTCATAAAGTCCTAATTTTGCTATATATTCTATTACATCATTTTCACTTACTGTTTATAAAAGAACATGTGTGTTAATAAACTAATATGTGTATATATTACCAGTTAATGGTAATATACAAGTAGTGTTACAAAATACATGCTAAGTTTACATTTTTAATGCATAGGTGATTGAATGTGGGTCTCTAAACACTTTTATATTTATTACTTGCTACATGTACTTAAAACAAAATTTTGCCTAAAAGGCGATGCATTTTAAAACTATTTTCATGTCTACAATATTTTTGTGGTGGGGCCTTAAGAAAAGTTTTAGTAGTGAAAACCATTCAGTTAAAACTATATCTCAGAATGTGAAATATCTGATGTCTGTCCAAGAAAAGATGATTTTCAATGAAGATTTTGGGTTCTAACTCAGTTGTCATTTTATTATTGTTTTTATGTCTATGTCTTTTAATACTGTTTCAATGCCTTTGATTGTATTATGTTAATCTGTATAAAAGCTTGAATGAGAGATTCATTCCAAGTGAAGCAATTAATAAGTTTCATAGCAAGAGATGTGATTAATAGAGATTGACATTGGAGAGTCACTAAGCTAAGATGGACTGCTAGCAGAAAGGGAAGAACTTAGAAGAGAAAAGAAAGAACACTAAAAAAAAAAAAATGATAGGAATGAATATCTTGAGGGCAAGAGAAAACCAAATGACAGAGGGAAAAAAAAAGAGTAACACAAAGAGATTGGAATTACTTAATGAGATATAGTGACAGAAGTAAAAATCTATAAATGTGACCAAGAAAGCCTCGACATTCTCCTCAGCTTGAGCAGACTTTAGACACGTGTCTTCTGACTACAATCCCCAGGCTTCCTCTTCTTAGAGCATTTAAGCCTGCAGCTATAAAATTCTTTCTCTGTTCCTTTGAGATGTAAATCTTCTCCCAGACTCTTACACAATTTAACAACTCAAGGATTTGCAAGACATGCCTTTGAAATGTAATAAAGAAAAAAAAACAACAACTAATGACTGTCTCTCTCAGTCTCTGTGGGAGGGTAGGAACCTAACTCCAGGAAGTTCCAATTAGCAAACACAAACGGACTAATCACATTGACCTACTTCCCCCCTAATGTCCTCCAGTACTTGCCACTAGGTCACCCCAATGCTTAGAAGCTCTTCCACCTTTTGTTTCAATGGAATTGAGTTCAATCTCTCTCCACTGTTACAACAGTCGTGAATAAAGTCTTCCCTGCCTGTTTCACTTACCTGGTGCAAATTTTCTTTGACAAATCTTACCAATGTTATAAATGATAGACTCCGTTGTTGCTCTAATAAAATACATAGGGGGCATTCTCTCCTTTTCTTCTTTTATTTTCTCCTTCTTCCTATAGGTTCTTCCTTGCATTTCTTTTTCCTGATGGCATATATGTCTTTTAAAAGTCATTATCTGGCTAAGAGGTGACTGACCCAGTTATGACAAGCAATCATGCTGGAAATCAGAGATGGAATGTCACAATTCTTTTGCTATATCAAATTTTACCACAGCTGACAAAAATTTTTCACATTCTATTCTAATGTAATGGAACCACCAGTAATACTGAATTACATCTGAATAATTACCTCTATCTTTAAAGTCATAAAAGGAGTGAGAGGAATATATATATGTGTGCGTATATGTACATATATATTTAAATTATACTTTCTTTTTCTACTACTATTCTATACTGTACTTTGAAATGATTTTTTAAAAAAATGATTCCTTATTAGTTATACATTCAAAATAATTGCACTATGCCTAATTATAGTTTCTTCAGATAATTTTGAAGCAAATTGTTGTATCTAACTCTTTGTTTATAGTTTTCTCTTCTTAATCCATTTCTTTCAATTCTCATTTTTTATATTTCTAAGCATTTCCTTGAAGTCAATGTTTTCTTAAGAACAGGCCCTGTAATCCCTAGGAGATCAGTACTCCCTGAAGTTTGATTTTTATCCTGATTAGCTATACCAAGACTCAAACTGTGATCTTTGTTGAACACTGGGTCTACCCAAGCACACCCTGGTGAGTTGAGCTCAGAAGCTGTTTGTTAGCTTAGTTAAAATGCAGTAAGAGATTTGCTATAAAGTTTCTATTAAATATATGTGATTCCCTGAAAAATAAGTATGTAAAGCAAAGCTAATTTGCATGAATATATTCTAAATAATTATGACAATCTGTTATTTCTTTTCCATTAGAACTGATGAATTGTTAATAAAGGTATGATAAAGTTCTCTAAGTTGTTCAGATAAAAAATAGACTCAAAATGGTTGAAACACCTAAATGTGAGACAGGAGCCCATCAAAATTCTAAAGGATAACACAGGCAGCAACCTCTTTGACCTCAGCTGCAGCAACTTCTTCCTCGAAACATCGCCAAAGGCAAGGGAAGCAAGGGCAAAAATGAACTATTGGGACTTCATCAAGATAAAATGCTTTTGCACAGCAAAAGAAACAGTCAACCAAACCAAAAGACAACCGACGGAATGGGAGAAGATACTTGCAAATGCCATATCAGATAAAGGGCTAGAATCCAAAATCTATAAAGAACTTCTTAAACTCAACACCCAAAGAACAAATGATCCAATCAAGAAATGGGCAGGGCGCCTGGGTGGCTCAGTTGGTTAAGCGACTGCCTTCAGCTCAGGTCATGATCCTGGAGTCCCGGGATCGAGTCCCACATCGGGCTCCCTGCTCGGCAGGGAGTCTGCTTCTCCCTCTGACCCTCCTCCCTCTCATGCTCTCTGTCTCTCATTCTCTCTCTCTCAAATAAATAAATAAAATCTTTAAAAAAAAAAAAAAAGAAATGGGCAGAAGACATGAACAGACATTTCTCCAAAGAAGACATCCAAATGGCCAACAGACACATGAAAAAGTGCTCAACATCACTCTGCATCAGGGAAATCCAAAAGAAAACCTCAATGAGATACCACCTCACACCAGTCAGAAAGGCTAAGTCAGGGAATGACAGATCAGGAAATTAACAAGTCAGGAAATGACAGATATTGGTGGGGATGTGGAGAAAGGTGAACCCTCCTACACTGTTGGTGGGAATGCAAGTTGGTGCAGCCACTCTGGAAAACGGTTTGGGGGTTCCTCAAAAAGTTGAAAGTAGAGCTACCATATGATCCAGCAATTGCACTACTGGATATTTACCCCAAAGATACAAATGTAGGGATCCGAAGGGGTACGTGCACCCCAATGTTTATAGCAGCAATGTCCACAATAGCCAAACTATGGAAAGAACCAAGATGTCTATCGACAGATGAATGGATAAAGAAGATGTGGTATATATACAATGGAATATTATGTAGCCATCAAAAGGAATGAAATCTTGCCATTTGCAATGACGTGGATGGAACTGGAGGGTATTATGCTGAGTGAAATAAGTCAATCAGAGAAAGACATGTATCATATGACCTCACTGATATGAGGAACTCTTAATCCTAGGAAACAAACTGAGGGTTACTGGAGTGGTGGGGGGTGGGAGGGATGGAGTGGCTGGGTGATAGTCATTGAGGAGGGTATGTGCTATGGTGAGTGCTGTGAATTGTGTGAGACTGTTGAATCACGGACCTGTACCTCTGAAACAAATAATACATTATATGTTAAAAAAAAAAGAAGAAGAAGAAGAAGAAGATAGCAGGAAGGGAAGAATGAAGGGGGGTGAATCGGAGGGGGAGAAGAACCATGAGAGACTATGAACTCTAAGAAAAAAACTGAGGGTTCTAGAGGGGAGGGGAGTAGGGGGATGGGTTACCCTGGTGATGGGTATTAAAGAGGGCACGTACTAAATGGAGCACTGGGTGTTATATGCAAACAATGAATCATGGAACACTACATCAAAAACTAATGAGGGCACCTGGGTGGCTCAGTTGGTTAAGTGACTGCCTTCGGCTCAGGTCATGATCCTGGAGTCCCTGGATTGAGTCCCACATTGGGCTCCCTGCTCGGCAGGGAGTCTACTTCTCCCTCTGACCCTCCCCCCTCTCATGTGCTCTCTCTCATTCTCTCTCTCTCAAATAAATAAATAAAATCTTAAAAAAAAACTAATAATGTAATGTATGGTGATTAACATAATAATAAAAAAATTAAAAAAATAAAAATTCAGTTTTACCTTCCAACCACAAAGAAAAACATAAGTAAAAACTCTCCAAACTTACCTTAATTTTTAGTGCCTTCAAAGAGATCAGCTCATTAAAAGTTAATTCCACTTTATTATACCCAATTTATTTTAAAATTATATTGCCGTTTATTATCATCCTCCACTGACATCTCAACCATAGAATTAGATCTGTTTTAGTCTATCCTCTTCACACAATTTGAACATTATTATCATGACTTTTATTTTCATTTTTGCATTTTTACTTAACTATATCCTATTTCTTAATGTTCCATTATGTGTTGTAAAAAGGACTTAGCCTAACATAAATACACATTATTGACCTTTTCCACAGTTTAACTGATCTATTTCTTTTCAGGCACTTCTTTCATTATTATTAACTTTATATTCTATTACATTTTTTAAAAATTCCCTCCAGATTCAATGTTTGTACCTTATATGAAGTCAAACTGGTCATAGAGCATTTAAATCATCATTCATTTAAAACATGATTGTTAATGATTTTATGATTTTACACCAGCTCCATTCTCAAAATATTATTTATAAATTTTCACACTCTGTGAACAATACCTGCAGAAAATACAATTAACTCATAAATTTAGAATATAAAAACTAAGATGTCCATCAAAAATAGGGAAAATTTAGATACTCTGGAAAATTTTTTGCGATACTTATATAAATTAAAAAGGGTCACACCATAATGATAATAGTTATAATAATTATTAATCACAATACAAGGTTTGCTATGTGCTGAGAACTTTCATAAGTGCTTTACACATTTTAACTCATTTGATCCTCCAGAAAACACTAAAAGTTTAACCCTCCATTTTACAAATATGGTGGTGATCCCAATAGATAAGTGTTACCCTTGTTAAGAAAAAACTATGTAATTTGCAATATTCTTACTTGCTTTTATTTAAAAATAAGGTTTCTATTCATTGCTCCTGGATTGAAAAACAGGTTTTTCTATATTTTCCATTTTCATTATTTTGAAAATTTCCCAAACAAAATAATAGGCTGGATAGTAGTTGTTTCTTTAAAAGCAATGTGACATAGCAATATAACAGGATTTGTGCCAATAAGAATTGTTTAAATATATATCCATTGCTTACTAATTTATTCAATATCTTATGCAAGTTTCCAGTAAAATATCAGTGTTTTCCCTGCTAAATAATGGTATTGGAGGGCTGTGGGTGTTGTGAATACTAAGTAAAATAATTTTATATAAAATCACTGCCATAGAGAAGAAACTTTATAAAAGTCCCTCTTTCCTTACTTTGAGTGTACATGCTTTCTCACAACCAGTTTTGCTTCCTTCAGTACATTACATGCCTTGGGAATTTGTTTTCTCCTGTTATTCTTTTGGGAATCATGTCATATATTTGAATTGTTAGAGCTGGTGTTAAGGAAACCACTTAGTTTTATGACCACAATTAATATCAAATATATTGGTAAACATGGGTGTTTATGTAAGACACACATAATATCTAGTTTGAAGTGTGCACATATGCCCCAAATGAAAGAATTGATGGCATAACCAATTTAAAGGAAAGGTTGAAATAAACTGCAGAAAGGAATTATGGTTTCAGGAATATTTGGAGACAAGGGCTCAAATACTGTCACTAATCTCTTTCCTGCTTTCATGGTATTCCATGGCTATGTCTACATGCGTATAGTAAAGAATTTAATCTAGACCAAATTGCAGTTTGGTCTTTGGGCTTGGGTTCTGGAAGGTAATCTCTAAGCCTTTGGGATGGCATACTTGTTAGTGTGATTTTGTTTGCCTGGGAGTTTGGATCACCTGGGTATTTTAACAATGTAATTTAGGATGGAACTGGCCACACAAGGTAATCTAACAATATGGTTTAGGGTAAGGGCTCTGGGTCACCTGGTATAAGCTTGACCTCTTGAGGGACTGGAAGCTGAGATCAGTCACTTGGGGACTCTACTTTGTCCATGTGAGGGAGTCCTGACAAAGACTCGACTCGAGACTCAGGTAAGCTTCCCTGGTTGGCAATACTCTGTACATACTATCCTACATCAATTCAAGGAACATAACATTGTCCATGATACCACAGAGAGAAAACAATGGGAAAATCCATGTTTGGAACCTCCTTGGACTCTGCCCTATCTTTCTCTTCCCTTGATGACCTTAATCTTTCTCTTTTAACTGTCATAAACCTTAACTATGAGTGTAATAGCTTTCAGTGAGTACTTCAAGTCTTTTTAGGGAATTATTAAACCTAAGGATGGTCTAGGGTACCCCCATAGTTGCAATTAGTCTGAGAAGAGAGAGCAGTCTTTTTGAAATGTTCTCTAACTTTGCAATATATTAGTTTTATATATTTAATACCTCGTGGGAAACCTATCCATCAAGAACATTCAGTTGTTATATCTTGTGATAGAAATAATTTAGATATTCAGCAAACCCTTTTCTTCTCCCTGTCTCACCATTAAACATTTTCTAGCCTCTCTTACATCTTGGTAAGGTTGTGTGCCTAGTTTTCAGCACCGGGCTCTATGGACACAAGTCAGACCGAACATCAAGGCTGAGACTGTTAATTATGGGAGTGTCTTCTTCAAAGTCCTTCTCACTTTACATCCAGCTATCAGCTGGATGCCACCAAGGCAATCTTAAAAATAAATATGAAAGATTCTAGGAAGAAAGGCGGAAGGCTAGGAAAATTCTCTATGCTGCATGTGGTAGTATGAAAGCTCTCTGCTTCCTGAGCCACAACCACCTAGCAACAATGACTTTGGTGTGAATGAAAATTTTATCTTTATTTTGTTAAATAAGATTTTGGAATTTGTTACTCAGCATAATGTAGCCTAACCTGACTAAACCATCAAACCCATACTCAGCCAATCTAGAGAGAATGACCAAACTTTCTCTGTTTCTTAGTAAAAACTCAGGGAAAGTCAAACTGGTTGGCTTAGTTTGAGTCCAGGAACATAACCCCAAACCCTGCTTTCCACTCCCTGGAAGAGAGTGCTTCAACTTGCATTAGCATACAGGACTCCACAGAAAGTAGATACATAAGAGGAAAAGAATGTCTTAAAAAAAAAAATGGGTACTAGACAGCTAATCCTATTTGTGTCCATTATTGTGGAGTTTGGGACTCCGAGTTTGTTTCTAAGATGATTTGCTGCTACTAAAATTTATGCCTGCTGTGAATGTTCCTTTTATTGCTATATGAAATATGCAAGTTATAAATTCAAGCTTTAGGCATAAATTTATCATCAAGATGAATAATAGTGTATATCTGAATGTATAAGCATGAAACTCCGGTCACCTATGTGTTAGTTGCTCCCTATTTTTACCTGCATTGATTGTTTCCAGTTGCATCTATGTAGAGAAGTTAAATTTAATCAAAAGTAAAAGCCACGATTGATCCAATCAGCCTGCTCAGTCTGTATGGGGCACTTGAGATCAGAGTGGGGCTTTTAAATTTAATTAAATCCAGCAGTCTTGTCTACTTTAAGTTTAGTATTTACACAATGCCCTACATTTAGGCTTGATTTTTCCCTTCAACATTGGACTTACTGTTTTTAGTTTGTTTAGCTACAACATTAGATTCCAGAGAGAAGCCAGATATTGCAGAATTTTGTTCGTGAGTTAAGAAGCTTTATTAAGATAATTACGAATATAATAGGCTCTGAATATTCTTTAAAATGGTTAGTGAAATGTTTCATTTCTCCCCAGCAATAATCGGCAAATAGAAAGTAAACTGCTTCAAAAATGTCGATAGGTTTCAACTATATAGAATGCTGAGAAAATTAATCATAGTTTTCAAGCTGAATATGAATGTACCGGTCTTCTTATATGAGTCTCACTCATTGCTGGTTGCTCTCACAAGTACTATCTTACCTTATTTTCCCATCTCTATAAAGCAGGTATTAATTCTTAACTATAGAGAACAAAGTGATGGTTACCAGAGGTGAGGTGGGCAGGGGAATGGGTTAGACAGGTGATGCGCATTAAGGAGCGCACTTGTTGCGATGAGCAACAAGTGTTGTATGTAAGTGATGAATCACTAAATTCTACTCCTGAAACTAATGTTATACTGTATGTTAACTAACTGGAATTTAAACAAAAACTTGGAAAAAAATAAGGTAGGTATTATTAGCTTGACTCTACAAATGAGGAAATGGAAGCCCAGAGGGATAAGGAATTTAGTTATAGTTATGCATTTAGCGATTGTGTCCATTTCAAAATCTTGTCATTTGAAATTAAATGAAATTAAATTTAGTATGTAATGGCCTTTAAATGAATTTAGATGAACCCACAACTATTAGATTCATGAAAGATTATTAAATATGAGGGATATTATATGTTAAAACATTGATTTCCTCCAATAAAAACCTTAATGCCATTGTTCTTTGAGTGGGAGATTACTCAAATAATTCCCAAGTTAAGTGTATGTTATTTGAAAGGTATTCCTCTATTTAATGTATTATAATAAGTCTTCTGTAATACGGATTTTGAACAATTCTTGAATAATACTGAAACACTTAACTCAGACCTGTAACTATATTTTAATAACATGTACTTAGGCAATGCATTATCGAATGACTTTTGATTTTAGTGACTTTGCTAAAAGGAAAAAAAAAACTTTTGAAAAATTACTAAAATCTACAGGTTTGTAACTACAGTGTAAAGATACATTTTATTTTATAAAAAAATAAGAATAACCACCATGTACTGATGGATTATTACCATTACTAGGTCATTCATCCTTTACCTTACTAAATGTGGGAGCTACTCAAAATTAAGTTTCGGGCCCCCTTTTTCAGTCTGTTCCCTCTCCTTAGGTGTTCACATGTAATTTTTTTCTCAGATTTTTCATCAGTTTTCTTCAAAGGGCTTATCATATTTTGAATTAGCTTTGTGAGAATGTCAGAACTTTTCAAGGAAATTTTGTAGTTAGCTTATTTTTTATAACTTAAACAGAAAGAATAATGTCTCTATAATGTACAAACTGCCTTTTAATAATTTCACGTGATGATAAAATTACATAATAGTATCAGTCACATATTTTATTATTACCAGATATAGAAACTTTAGGACACTGAAATTCATTAGTTGTGTTGTCTGGGAGGAAAAACTGCAGTCTATTAAAATGTTATAAAGACAGTGCAGGGTTTAATCCTATCTCTGATCTTACAGATCCTTTCCTTAACCTGGAAAATGGGGATAATAAATTCAAGATCAAATGGCTATTCTGAGACTTGAAAGAGAGCACATACACACACACACATACACACACACATTTAGCACAGCGTATGCCAAAAAGCCGAGAAGGACACAGGCAATTATAGTTAAGCAAATGGGTAAATGAGATAATTTCAGACTATCCATTCTGGTCTAAAATTTAATTTGACTAGGCAGCAAGTGGTGATGAAGAGCCTACTTTAATTGATGGAAGAAGAGAAGTGAAATTTTTGCTAAGGAGTAGAATATGGAGAATTAATGGATATTTAAGAAAGAGGAATATACTTTTAGTGAGTAGAAGGGCCAACAAACTCTGAAAGTGTAATAGGATTTCAAGTCAATTTTATGTTTATGGTTTAGAAGTTGTGCTCAGAACATTAAAGTGTATCCAATCATCAAAGCTATAAATTTTTTTTCAGGTAAATTCAGCCTCATGAATACAGTTATATAGAGTAAGTGGATAAGTGGGTCTAACCACAGTTACTGTGCTTCTTCCTTAGTTGAATATAGGGGAGAAAGAAAAAAGACCACTCAGGAGTGTTTGCAAAGGAATTCATGTATGAAGGAAGTGAGTAATTATAAAGAAGGGTAGAAGTCAAAGGATAAACAGTTTTCTTGAAGTTAAAGAATTGTTTGGCAAAAGGCATTTGAATAAGTGAATCCATATTTTAAAGAAATAAGTGTCCTTCCAGTTCGAGTTCTCTTTTGCTAATACGAACTACAAAATTTGTCTATACAAGAAAAAAAAGTTATAAATATAAAGCATATTCTTAGGATGAAAGACATAAATATATGAAGTCTCAGATTGGCATTCAATTGCCAAATGACATTTGGCAAGTTAAAAGGATGCAGGATCAAACTTGGGCCTGAAAAAGGCAAGGATGCCAAAATGCTGGGGAAAGGAGAAGATGCAGTGTTTGTCTACCTGTCGTTTTGCATCCCTCACAAGTTCACTGCTGAATTCAGCCACCTCCTTATTCAACAGTTTGCTTCTCCTCTATTGAAGGCACATCATAAGTTTTGCTCCTATTTATCTGATACTTCCTAGTGCTTACATAGGTGAGTGACAAAAATAACAAAACAGAAATTTCAAAAAATAAATATGATAAAACCTGAGAAATTTTGAAAAAAAATGAAAAGAGGGCAAAAGAAAATTGACAGGAAAAGAGTGAAGAAAGGGGAAAGAAAGTAATACGGTGAAAGAAAACCTAATTCAGGCTAGATAGACACAAAAGAAAAATAGGAAGACTGTTCCTATGAAAGTAAGGGGACAGAGTTAGTTAAGGGGACATTTTTTTCTGCCTAAAGGAACAAAGACTGTTTTTATGTGGTGTAGAGAATATATCAGTATGAATGATAGGGTTAACTGTCTTAGAAGCAAGGACATTCTTCTGTGGCATTGCACAGACTAGAATATTGTGCGAGAGATACCAAGCACACACAATACACACACACATGCACATGATCTTTAAATTTTTTTAAATTTCAATTTAAATTACTACTGAAAACTCAGCTGCTATAACCTCACCTAATCTAGTAGTACTTCAACACCAGAAAAAGCTTATGTATGTTGCCTTTTTAAGCTTTACTCTGACCTCAGCTGTCTGGATCATATTTTAGTGTAAAGAGACCATGTCATTTGCGAGATGACTGGTTTTATCTCATTTGAAAAACCAGAGTCACCTCAAGATGATATTTCTTTTTTTTCCTTTGACCCATTCCATTTTTCTTTTTCAAAACCACAAAAATCAAAAGAAACACTGAAATCTCCTCCTTTGTGTTTTCCAACTTCTTTCCTAGTACTGTTCAAAACAGTGACTTTAGAATTCTAAAAAGTCTAAAATGATTTGGAGAAAACTTTCCAGTTGATGTTGCTTGATATGTTTTCAGACCAACACCTTGCAGATGGAATCTTGAGCTAATTGAAAACCCCACAGGATCAAATTTTTGTGTAATGAACTAAACTAAATGACCCATTACAATGATTGAAGTGAACATAATTTGGTTCCAGAAATTCCCAAGTGTACCCCACTGAGTCTCTAAAACTAAATACACGCAAGCCAAGCATCATAGGAATTGCAGCTGATTTTGGTGACGATTGTATTCTTCTCTTGTTACTTGATGTTCCAGCTGCATAGAAGGTGAATTAGTTAACCTATTTCATGTAATTTGAAATGTTAGACAAAATCTCTTCTAAAATATCACTGAAGGTTTGTCATAAAGAATCTATTCTCAATTCACACACACAACAATTATTCATTCTTTTATTGATTTATCCAGGAACTACCCCTTAAGTTTCTACTATAAAATACGTGCTCTTCTAGGTCCGAAAGGTGTGGCTCTGGGCAGAATAAATGTCTTGCTGTTGCAGAGCTTACACTTACACACATAAATTGATTTAAGCAGGAGAACATCATTAATGGAAGTAAGGAAATGACAGAAGTAGTGGCAGGAAGAAACTTTGGGCACTACACACCCTGAAAGCCTTTATCTGCTCATTGAAACACAGTGAATCTTATGAACCCCTACCAAAATCATGGTGGATAGGGATAGTATTAAACATATTGACAAGAATCTTCTGCAGGAAGGATTACTGCAACTGAGAGATGTTTACTATATTTGGGATCATGAATAGCTAGAATTATAGAAGGACCATTGATTAAATATGCAATTAGAATTAAAATATAAATTATAGATATTTATGTCAGTCACTAAAATATCTATACCATTAGAATAGTAGCTTCCCCCAGACTAGAAGTACATAAATCAGCCTAAGATATAGATTGGCCTGGATTTAGAAGTTAATTAGGAGTTGAGGTATCATGACAAGAAGAAAACAGGAGAAGATTTCAGAAAAGATTATGCCATATTCATTTCTTCAGTATTTTCCTCACTAGGGAAATAGCTGAGGAAGGGCCACAAACTAATTTCATAAACAGAGCTTCTTATATCATAATTTATGTCATGATAAAGACAGAAAATTCTTACATGTTACCTTTCCATGAGAGTAAAGAAAAACTCAGAAGATGGCAATCCGCATAGGTCACATGATCAGTGATGAACTGGCTCTCTTGATATTGTAAATGGTCTTCAAGTTCTCAAAATTACATCCATCCAAGGTGATTACTCCTTTAAATATGAATGAATAAACACGTATGTATCTGAACGTGCATGCACATGCGTGTGTGTGCGCACGCACGCGCACACACACACACACATCTTAAGGTAATTGTTGTTCCTCTCCACAGAGAGTGACAACCAAGTTGAAAAGGGAAATGTCATTGAAAGTGAAGGCAAGAAAATCAACTTCATTAGCTCAATAGTGGTACTTGGAGATGGCTGTGGGAAAGCACACACCAAAATAGAAAAGACTCAAATCTGAGGACAGAAAAAATGAGATGGCGTAGAATGGCTTCTAATTTTTGACTGACTTTTCCCTGTGGCAATTATACATTAATTTATGAACTATATGAAGGGCAGTCATATTTTTAAAAAATACAGTTTAAAATATTTAAATGAGGGATGTAGTGGTGCACAGATATGAATCTAGATTAAAAGAATAATTATTTGCTATTCAAATTAATTAAATTATAATGTGTCTTAAATCATAAATCTCATGCTCCAATGTTTATTGCACACAAAGGGAAAAAAAATCCAAAATGAAAAGCCATCTTCATAGTTTCCTCATCAATATTATAGTAAAAATATCTTTATTCCACTTTAATAAAATTGCTTCTTACTTCTGGCATCATTGGTTATCAGTTTGATTCTTATGCAAAATAATATTAAATTAAATATTAGACTTTTAACACCCACAGGTATTCAATGAAATCAAGTGCTTTCAATTAATTTTTTTCTAATTTATTTATTTATTGCATGTTTTTTTAAACTACTGCATTTTCTTTGTCAGAATTATGAAAAAATGAAATGTTTAACTGATTTTATAATGCTCATTCAAAATAGAACTGATTTGGAATATACTACCTTTCTATCCCAAATTTAAAGAAAACAAATCTCTCTATTATTTGTCTTTTTGTCAGCTATATATTGCTTGTATGTGTCATGTGAGTGGTGACATTATCATATAAACAGAAATAGATCAAATCATGTCTTATCGAACAATGCTTTTGTCAAATTAATTTTAGCTAAAGTAGAAGGTAGATCCATGTACATATACGTGGTAAGAGATTTTTCAAGGCATATTTCAATATTGTTAGTATTCATTTCTCACCAAAATAACATGAAACTTTAACATGGTTATTATATTTTCGGTGAAAAATGAATACTGTCTCAATAGGATGCTAATACTGATAAGAACACAGATCATTTTAAGAGAAGTTGAAGAGTAATGGAGTTGGGTTGGTATACCTAACTTGTGTCTTTTTCCTGAATTATTGTTATTATTGTATCTGTCATTTGGAAAATAGCAGCATGGTATTAGAAAACAGAAAATTCTGTATCAGCTCCTTCAGTTCAAACATCGGATACTTACAGCTATTTGCCTTTATAAAAACTATATTAAAAAAAAAAGACTTGTCCATCTTGTTGTATTGTGCTTAGAATTGTGCTAGATTGCTTAACCCATTTTCCTTATCTGAAATTGTTTCATTTTTAAAATACAGTCTTTTGAATTATTTTTATATGATTTTTCTATATTTTATCTAATATTTTGCTCTAAGAAAAACCTGGCATTTATTAGGATTTTTTTTTTACTGAGCTACATGTTATGCATATTTCACATATATGAGTGAAATAACTTAATTTTGAATTAAACTTTACACATTATGATGAAGGACTTTAATCTTTAAAAAAAGTAAGTTACTTTCCCAGTAAGGAGTTAATAGAATGTAAACCCATGTCTATTTAACTTCAAAGTCAAAACTCTTTTGGACTTCCTACTCCATTTCTGATAGAGGTGTTAAAATTAGACCAGTGGACTCCTACTAAGAACTAAAAGTAATGAAACTTTAAAATAAGAAATAAAAAATAGATGGAGAGAAGAAAAGAAATAACCAAATGGCACTGGAAAAGTGATGAGTAGGGGACAAAATCTGGGAGAAAGGGCTGGGAAGGCACTAAAAGATGTGAACCAAAATTCTGCAGTTACTTTCTCCTTCAGACCATTCTCAGGTCCATTACCCAAGGCAAGAAACTGAGCACGCATGCAAGATACTTAAACTAGTATGGCGGTGAAAAGGGAAAGACAATGAACTGAGTATCCCATTCTGCTTTTCTCTTTTAAAATTTTGACCTGATTTCTAAAGAGCATAAGACAGAAGGTAACGAATTGGAGCAGACCTCAGAAATGCAGAGTTGTTTGGGCAGTTCTGCATTGTGAATAAGACAATTATGGGGGGCACCTGGGTGGCTCAGTCGGTTAGGTGACTGCCTTCGGCTCAGGTCATGATCCTGGAGTCCCGGGATCAAGTCCCACATCAGGCTCCCTGCTCGGCGGGGAGTCTGCTTCTCCCTCTCCCCCTCCCCCTGCTTGTGTTCCCTCTCTCGCTATGTCTCTCTCTGTCAAATAAATAAATAAAATCTTTAAAAAAAAAAAAGACAATTATGGGAATTGTGTTATATTTCATAAATGGTTACAAGCTGTGATTCTTTCGACAAACATGTTTTAAGCACTATGAATGTGCAGAGTAAGATATGATTTCAACTGGCAAATCAACAAGAGAGTCTGTTGAGGAGTAGATAGTTTGAAGGTTTCTGGTAAATATTTTAACGATTTTGAAATGTCCCCATATATTCAATGAGATATTCTCACTTAAGTGACTCTAAAGTATTTTGCACACACTTCTATTACATCATTGTATTTAATACATTTTAATTATGTTTTATATACCTGATCATTCTCTCCCACCAACTTCTAGCCTGTGCTCTTGTAGGGATAGAGATCTCATTTCATTCATTTATTTCAATGATGTAAAAAAACATATGTAACCAATATGCTCACTGAACAAATGAAGATGATAGTTGTGAATCCTAGGATAACTAAAAGGCTTTACAGATGTATGGGATCTGGACCAACTCTCAAATGATATTTAGGTAGAAGATAATCAAAAGTTATGGTAACTTCAAAAAATGAAAAAGTTAGGGGAACTTCAAAGTACAGCATAGAGAATATAGTCAATAATATTGTAACATTTTATGGCCACAGATAGTGACTACACTTATTGGGGTGACCACTGAGTAATGTACAGGATTGCTGAGTTTAATATGTTGTACACTTAAAACTAATATAACATTGTATGTCAACTACATTTCAATAATTAATAATAATAATAATAATAACAATAATAAAAGTAGGGGAACTAGTTCAGAGATTGCCAAATATTCTGACGACCAGGCCAAGAAATTTTGACATTTTTCTGAAGGCTTTCTTAGGAATTTCTAATGTTATTAAACTTTTTGAGGACAACAGAAATGGGATAAAAATTCTTAATAAACTGATCTAGCTGTGCTTTAAATTGATCTTGCCTGGTAATCCAGGATGTTAGAGAATTTTTAATTTTCCTTAGTTTTAAAATATGATGTCCCTAGTGAATAATGCACTAAGCATTAAGCTTTAAGTAAATTTTTTGTATTCTTTTAACTAAATATTCTTGTATGGACAATTCAGTGACTAATATATATATTACTTTAAAAATAATTATCTTTTCAATAATATATGACTTAGTTTCTGGTGGATGCATAATTTTTTCATATCACAAAATTAACTACAACCCAGAAAATAGCATCACTATTATCTTATTACTGACACTAATATTTAGGTGTAATTATTGTTGATTTTTTGCCTAAATATATGTATTGTCTTGGTGGTTTGTGCAATGTTAGTGAGATCTGTTAGTTATAAAAAAATCCATCGCTGACATTTCAGAGAACAAGATAGTCAAACATGCTCTGTCTCTCTAATTAAAAAGTAAACAGATCATTCACCATAAAGTTTCCATTTTAAACAGAATACTTAAAATTATACTAAGAAGAATTTTAAATTATTTGAAAAGTTAAGAAACAATACTGGCATTTCTCAGTATCGCCTTTGTGTGAAAAATCTATACATATGTTTAGGCAGTTTGTTGAAAAATATATGTATATATAGTTTTCTACCTTTTTAAAACTAAAGTGTTATTTTTCTAAGGATCTGACAACCCACATAAATTCCAAACTACTTTTATGGGTGCTTTTCCATTATTTTTTGTTGCTTGCTAATTACTTTTCTTGCCCAATTTCATTTGCAGTTTGAATAAATAAACTGTTACTTTCTGCCTGTGGGTTACTAGAGGAATAGTCAATATGCAGCAGTAATAAAACCATAAATTTCTCCGAACAGGCAATTTCCAACTTATACTTCCACAGAGGGTTTTTAAATCTCTACTGTTAGAGAAACAACTATGAAACCTGCAAGGTTTTATGCTAATTTATAAAGCTTGGATTCAATGAGGATGGAATCAAATGATTGGTAGTTATATTTTGACATTGAAAAGAATAATTATACTGACAATAAAAATGGACCCTTTTCTCACATTTATTTAACATATATGCCTCTCAAATTTAGTGAATGGGAGAATTGGTTTTGGTAGTGATCATTTAACTGTATGTTATTTGTGTGTCATCCGACTCAAAGGTTTGATAAGCTTGGTTAATTTCAATAATTGATATTCAAAGTCAAATTTTTTTTGTTTTCTATTTTTGTTCCAATTCAATAGTAAATCAGTAAAGCACATCTTCTATAGCCAACAATTTCAGCCTTTGGCTTTTTTTTAATAAAATAAATTTAAAAACTCATGTATATATTTCTAATTGAATTTGCCTAGTGCTGAGATTAAAAAATAATCCATATATAAAATCTTATTTACAACACGATAAGGTATATCCAGTACTACATTAAGATTTAGAATATTTTAAAGAAAAATGCATTCTTATTTGCACTTGTGAGCTTTTAGTGATATTTCTCTGTCAAATATTCAACTTTACGAAGGGATACATACATCACAAGTATACTTTTGCATAAATAATTGTGGAATATTCAATAACATAGTAAAATATATTTATAAATTTTTGGAAAAAAATCGAGAGACACAAAGCCTTTCAAATGAAATTTGGTTTCAAACTATATTCTAGGCACATATACTCTAATTATTTAGAATATATCATATTTAGAATTATCGTATTTATTTCTAAAATTTTCTAGTAAAAATTTTTTTCTTGAAATACAAAGGCATATTCCAAATAACCAACTTCTCTAAAATGATGCTGAAGACTGGATCTTGTTCTGTGAATCTCTTAAGGGTCAGATAGAGGACATATACTACCTCTTAAAGCACTTGGGTGATTCTCCTCTTTTGGCAAATTATTAAGTACAACATGGAGGTGATAATGTCTTAGACATTCTCCCTTATTCAACATTTGGAAATATTTCATCAGTCTCTGCTAAGACTCCCCACTGGTTCTAGCTTTTAATAATATTAAAATGCACATAAGTTCAGCAATTTCTGTTTACATGGGAGGAAAAGAGGAAGAGGGCTTCCAGAGCCTATTAGTATAAGAAGATGTTTATGAAGAAGGGTCATACTTCTGGGGTCATTGTTATAAAACCTTTTGGATAATTAGGCTAAAATGTGCATAAACATCAGAAATTTGGGAGGCCCATCTGAAAAGATCTGTATGAAGTCATTTGCAGTTTTATTGTGATGAGCTCTTGTATCTTACTGATTATAGCAAAAGAATAAGGAAGAGTTGACCAAAAGCAGAAAACCTGATAGTCATAAAATAATTAAAGAAAAATAGAAAGATTATGGGACGTAGGATGGTAAATAGACATAAAAATTAAAAGATATGAAAGAAAAGAGAATGACTACAGAGAGGTATACTGTATTGTGAGAGATAAATATGTCTAACAACAGAAAAATAAATCACAATATATCAAGTTTAGATTAACTCAAGAGTGATTCTGTATAAATTAATGATTATGAATTATAGAATAATTTGTAAATATTTCATAAATTTCATATATGTGAAATACCTGACAGTCAATATGAATTTCCTGGTAGAACCCCCAAAACCTCTTAAACAATTTTCTGATACTTGCATTTAGAAGGATAATTGGAATATAAACAATTAATAAGCCAAAAACTTTCAAAACTATTGTTCTTCCAAATAACTTAAAATTATTCTCTACAAAACTCAAGCTCGTATTAATTTACTGAAAATCCTATCTATTAGACATCAAAGGAATGGTATTGTGTGCTGTAAAATATATATTTACAAAAATATATTGTATGAAATCTTTTAATTTAATATACTAAAAAATAAGGTATATCTTGTAAATATTCTGGTGATATATGAGCCAAACACTATAATCTTATAAGAAATGTTTTTTTTTAATTTATATAAAAAATTAAATTGGTAAAATTTTTATTAGTTTCAGTAGCATTAAGAAGAGTCAAAAGAGCCTGGGTGGTGCAGCGGGTTAAGCCTCTGACTCTTGGTTTTGGCTCAGGTAGTGATCTCAGGGTCATGAGATTGAGCCCCAGGTCTGTGCTTAGCACAGAGTCTACTTGAGATTCTCTCTCCCTCTCCCTCTGTCCCCTCCCCCAACTGTGAGCTCTCTTTCTCTCTCAAATAAATAAGTAAATCTTTTTTTTTAAAGTCAAAAGAGGAATGGGGAATATTAACTAGCCTCATTTTGCTATAATAAATAATTTCATTAGTAACAAGTGCTTCATCAAACTTGAAAAAAAATTCAAAGTCTTGCTTGCTGACCATAGCTCAGAAAAACATCATTATATGCCAGGGATAATCTCGTCTCTTTAAATACTGTGAAAATTTGTTTAGAGTTGTTGTATATAGAATAATAACTCCCCAAAGATGTCCACGTTCTAACCTCCCAGAACCTGTGAATATGTTAGTTTATGTGGCAAGGAGGAATTAAGGTTGCTAAGCAGTAGACTTTAAAATAAGGAGATTAACCTAAATTATCCACATGAGACCAATGTAACTACAAGGATTCTTAAAAGTGGAAGAAGGAAATGTGACTACAGAATGGTCAGAGAGATGCTACATTGCTAGCTTTAAAGATGGAGGAAGGAGACCATGAACGAGGAATGTAGGAAGCCCTTGGAAGTTAGAAAAGGCATGGGAATGAATTTTCTCTGAAAGCCTCCAGAAAGGAACACAACTCTCCTGACACCTGGATTTTGCCCAACAAGACCTGTGTCAAATTTTTAACCTACAGAACTGTAAAATTATATTTTTCTGTCATTTTAAGTCAAGAGGTTTATGATAATTTGTTGTGGCAGCAATATAAAACTAATAGAGTTGCTAGATTTTTTAAAATTTTATTTTCATTTTGAAATTCAACACACACATCACACACCTAGTGTATAAGACATAAATGCATAATTTAATAATTAATTATAAAGATACTGTTATTACTGTTCAGGTAAACAAATAGAACATAGTTAGGGCTCCCCAAAATCCATCTTTTCTTCTTTTATGGTCATCTCTCTCTCCTTTTTCTAGAATATGATAATCATTCTTAACTTTCTATTAGATTTTGACCTGCTTTAAAATTTTATATAAAGAGAATTACACAGTTTGTAACTTTTTTCTCTATGTCTGACTTGGCTTCTTTCACTTAATATACATTTTACAATACAGTTTCTTCGTGCATTTTTGATGTGTATTATATGCTAGTTTAATATAATTTTTTAACAATAAATGAATTCCAATTTGGGGCTAACAATAATTTTTTTAAAGCATTTTATCTTCTTTTCTTTCTTTTTTTTTTTAAAGATTTGATTTATTTATTCATGAGAGACAGAGAGAGAGAGAGAGAGAGGCAGAGGGAGAAGCAGGCTCCCAAGGAGCAGGGAGCCTGATGTGGGACTCCATCCCAGGACCCTGGGATCATGACCTGAGCCGAGGGCAGACACCCAACCATCTGAGCCACCCAGGCGCCAGCTAACAGTAATTTTTAAACATGTATCAAAGTGTGTTTATTTATGAGGTATGGTGTGATATTTAGTTGGGAGTGAAATTATATCCAATGTAGATAAGACTCTATATACAAAGAATAACATAATTTTTTCCCCCTGCCTGATTTGAATATTTTTGGTTTCTTTTATTTTAAATTTTCAAGTGTTTGCCTATTTACCTATATGGTTTTATTTGCATTTTACATTGCTTGTGCATCATAGAGTTCTTGAGTTTGTGGCTCAATGTTAATATTTTTAAAATTAATTGATTAATTAATTTTTTAATTTCAGTATAATTAATGCACAGTGTCATATTAGTTTCAGGTGTACAATATAGTGATTCAACAACTTTTTTTTTTTTAAAGATTTTATTTTTAAGTAACCTCTACACCTAATGTGGGGCTCGAACTCACAACCCTGAGATCAAGAGTCACATGCACTGCTGACTGACCCAGTCTGATTGAACAATTCTATACATTACTCGGTGCCCATCATGATATGTGTATCCTTCCCCCTCCCCAACCTCTCCTTTGGTAACCACCAGTTTGTTCTCTATATTTGAGAGTCTTTTTTTTTTTTTTTTCTGTTGTCTCTTTTGTACTTTGTTCCTTTGTTTTGTTTCTTAAGTTCCACATTTGAGTGAAATCATATGGCATTTGTCTTTCTCTGACTTATTTCACAGAGCATTATATCTTTTAGATCCCTCTATGTTTTTGCAAATGGCAAGGTTTCATTCTTTTTTTATGACTGAGTAATATTCATTAAAAATACAAGAAACAAGTGTCAGTAAGAATGTGGAGAAAAAGGAGCCCTCATGCATTGTTGGTGGGAATGCAAACTGGTGCAGCCACTGTGGAAAACAGTATGGAAGTTCTTCAAAAAAATAAAAATTGAATTGCCATATGATACAGTAATTCTATCACTGGATATTTACCCAAAGAATACAAAAACACTAATTGGAAAAGATACATGTCCCACTATGCTCCTATGTTTATTGCAGCATTATTCACAATAACCCAAATATGGAAGCAACCCAGTGTCCATCAATAAATGAATCAATGTTAATTAATCAAAAAATTTCAGCCAGTATTTTGTTTCCAAATATCCCATATGACATACTTTTTTTTTTCTTTTCTTATAGGAATACAATGAGACATAAGTTAAACCTCAGATTTATTCTTCATATACCTTCTAAACTATTTTCTATTATTTTTGTGTTGTCTTTTCCAAGCTTCAATTTGTATACTTTGTATTAAGCTATTCCTTATTGTGATGTTTCTCTCTACTGTACTAAGCTGCTATTACACTATATTGACTTGCTTCATTTCTCAATGCTAGAATTTTTATTTATCTTTTTTTATAGCTCTTTTGTGAAAATTTCTATCTTGTCATCTTTGGGAGAGCATACTAATGATAGATTTTTATAGACTATGTTTATAATTTCAACAGCCAGATGACCTATCAATGTTTCTATTTTGTGCATTGTCTCTTGGGTTTTGGTCATTTGGCCCTGTTCCCGGCATGTTTTTACTGTTTTACTGCATGCTACACATTGTATATGACTGTAAAGATGCTGGACAATATAAGCAGCCTCCAGAAATGACTAGATTTTCCATCTCACAGCAGAATATGAGCAGATCACCGGGATCCAATCAGGTAAATCAAGTCTCAACTTTGTATTGTGTTTACTTTTCTCTGATAGTCCCTCAAAACCAAATGACAACTTTTCCTAGATTGTCACATACTGTATTTTTTTTTAAAGATTTTTTTATTCATTTGAGACACAGAGATACAGAGAGAGAGAGAAAGCATGAGCAGGGAGAGAGGCAGAGAGAGAGGGAGAAGCAGGCTCCTCACTGAGCCAGGAGCCCAATATGGGGCTCGATCCCAGGACCCTGGGATCATGACCTGAGCCGAAGGCAGACGCTTAACCATCTGAGCTACCCAGGCGCCCCATCACATACTGAATTTTTAAAACTTACACTTAAGCCAACAAATTTATCACCATGTTTCCAGGTTTCTTATACATTTGATTTTAAAAAATATTTTATTTTACATTTTTATTTCTTTACAGTGCTAGCATTGTTCCTGGTGATTTAGCTTTTTCCTCAGAACATACATTATTAATATTTGTTTTCTCTGCTTCTCTATCTCCCTGTCTCTACTATACCCACATTACTGCATATGTGCATATATATTTTATGATGTTCCCCAACTTTATACTGACCCTTCAAAATAGGCATTTAAGATGTTTTTAGCAATATAGGCATGAATCTTTACAAGCATACATTATAATTCATACATGTAGGATTGCTCAATTTACTTAAAATATGTTTTAATATTTTATATAGCACAAACTTAAAATGTATGGTTTGCAACTTACATCAATAGCTCTTTTCAAAAGGGTTTTGTAATAATTTTTTCAGTAACAGTCCTGGGTTTTCTGGTGTAATATTTGAAAGGATAAGGAAAAAATATTGCTCTAGTAAAACTTGGAAAGGTCTCCTACGAGCAGATTAAATACATTTATGAGATACAAGAGGTCTTGAAAAGTAGATATCCTAATTTAAATCATCTATTTGTTAAGCAAGTACTAAAGAACTGGTACACACTGACACAATTATAAATGCTAGTAATTCCTTGTCTAAGATACATAAACCTTGTCTTCAAAAAGCATGCAGTCTCAGTACTAAATTGAGCATACCTATATTTTGCTAGTTTATTAATATAATTAGATATTTATCAGTATCACATTTGTTTTTTTGTTGGAGTTAGAAAAAAAGTTTTTAGAATTGTCAAGTCATATTAGGTTGGCTTGGTGAAATCCTGATTCACCTTGGGGACCACTTATTCCAATGTTTCACATGATTTTTAATGCTCGGATCCTCAAAGCCTTACAACTGGATTGTAAGAAAGAAATTGACATCTCCAGGTGACTTTACATGCATAAATTGGAAGTTAACAGGAATTAATTTAATTTTATCTAATATTTATATCAATTGAAGTTCATATGCACTTGAAAACAAAGCAGTGAGCATAGGCTATGTTGTGATATTTCAAGATACAGAGAAGCATTATTATAAAGATTATAAATGACAAGTACTCAAGTATATCTAAATAATCACAGAGATAATTTCTTTTAATCTGCCACCCAAATGCTTAATATTCTTTAGAGTTAGTTTCCTATGCCGTGTGCATTATTGTAATTCACAGGCAGTATGTAGGAGCTGTGAATAACGGTATTGTATAAGATGCCCTATAATCTATAATTGTTAATAGGCCTCCAGTGGGCACCAGCTCAAGATTTAAGAATTGGCGGTCTCATCAAGAATAATTCACAACTGGTCAATGCTCTGCTGATGCAATACTATGACCTTGATCTCTGTACCAGATCATGATTGCAAAACAATTAATTCCATTCAGTTCGTCCACATTAGTGGTGATGGATGACATCATTTATCAAGGCATTGGGAAGTTATTTAGGAAAATTTCTTATCATATCCTTAACCTCTCTGCTACCTAAAATAAGGGCAGATTTGTAAGGTCAGTTTTTGCTATGTCTAGAAGGAGATTTATAATCATTGTTCTGTGCTGCCTGCATAATATATAAGCCTTGGGAATATTCTAGCTATGTGCTTTCATTTCTGCTCTAACTATAATATTAGAAAACATTGAATTAATGTGCACTTGGTCTGCCTGGAGATGCCAGGTCAGGGTCACCCGTGACCTTATAATTCAGCCACAATGGGCTTTGATTCATGGTAGAACTTATAATTTTTAATATTTGAAAGTAGTTTTCCTAAAATGATTAACCTATTACAATTCAACAGGCAGTCCTCTGTAAAGCAAAAATCTTGAATTAATTTCCACTCTTTTGGACTAGCTCTATCTCAAAATTTGGTGCAATATTTTGTCTCTTCAAATACTGACATGTATTCTCAAAAAGAGTGCATGCCTATATTATATTTTTCATATAATATAAAGTCCAGGAATATGAGACTAAAGAACAGATCACTATAAGGAACTTAGTAATTGTGGGCATTTAAAATCATTGTGGCAGACTACCTGTAGTGTTCAAGGGCCCAGAGATGACTATGTCTTGTCACTGATTTATTTTTATGTGACTGTGCAAACTGATGAGATGCTCTCTCTCTTTCTTGACTTCTTAATATTTAGGTATAGTTTTGAATTTTTTAGGGACTAGATACCCTATGTAGCATCATACAATGCATTTTACAAAGAACACAAATTGTACCTGCCATTTCACTGTGCACTATTCATTTAATCTCTTTTTTCTTTCTTTCTTTTTTTTTTTTCTCTTTTTTCTTTCTTATGAGGACCTTAGAAACAGGGGGTTGTGATATTACCCCAGCCAGCTCAAAGAACATAAATACCCTTCTGATTTACTTATTCCCCTTTATCCCAGTTTCTCACTCCAATTCTTCTCCTCCACCACAGGCAATGATTCCAATAAGTTTAATGTTACTTTTAATTTCTGTAAATGTTCTTTGGTTACATAGCTCTTTCTGCTCTTTTTTAATCGATAGCATACCTTTAAGTTGCATTGGCTTTTCTGTGTACGTTTGCTATGTTGCTTCTAATTGTCTTCTAATTGTCTCCAGGATGTTTAATATATATTATCTATTTACTCTTTAAGCAATAGACAACCCATTTGTCTACAATTTCTTATCACCAGAAATAGTACTGAAACGGACATCTCCATATATGCCCCCTTATGTGTGTGAATTTTTGAGATAAAAACTCACGAGCAAATCACTAGGTCATACTAGTTTTTGGTACCAAATTTGCATGATTATCTACAGTGATGGTCTGCCATCCTGAATGTTTGCACCATAAACCCTCGCAAGAGCAGTGTGTGAGGGTTCCTCTACATCTATATCCTAGGTAAATATTTGAATTATACAGCTTTCTAATTTGGTCTTTGTGATTGCTCTAAGGTAATATTTGATTTTGTTTCATTTTTTAAAAATTTCTTTAAAAATAAATGAGGTTGAAGATCACTTTATTATCTTGTCAGAATTTGAGTTGCTCTCTAATTACCATCTTGTCACATCCTTCACCTAATTTTCTACGGAATATCTGATCTTTGTTTTTTTGGTTGTATGTTTTTACTGATTTATGTGTTCCTATTATATTCTATATTTATTACCTTTGCCCCAAGATATTCCTCACTGAACAGAAATCTTTAATTTTATTTTTATCAAAACTTTTCATTGTTTCATCCATTTGTAATCAACCAAATAAACAGGGTCATGCTGTAATCAAATTAACATCTTTATCCTTGAATCCCTGTGTATTTGTTGATGTTGTTCTTTTTGTTGGTGGTGTGTTTTCTTCAGTAGGATAATTACTTTAGTAGAATATATCTTGTGTTTTCTTCTTACACTGTTTTCTTCTTACTGTGTTAATCATATTTGTATGCCCAGTATCTAGCAGAGTGCCTGGCATATAATGGATTTTCAATAAACATTTATTAAAATAATGTGTTTGGAGCCATGGCACTGGAAAAAGGACAGATGCCTAAGAGGAAAGGAATGCAAAGTGAGACTTCGGTAGATAGAATCTGTAAAATCTTGCCCTTAGTACAGCCTCCAATCAAGATTAGAGTTAGCTGGTGGCCATTTGCTTTCCTGCTGGGTCTCCCAAACTTAATCATTTCACCCCATTATCTCGTATGCACTTTCTTATGCATACGAGAAACAGAAACAGCTTTTACTGGGAGCAATCAAATATATTCTAAGGTGATCAAGTAATTTTGTCCACCTATATGTTTCTTTGTAGTACATAATTTGAATTAACTTTAAAGGGACAACTTTTTGTTCCCTCTCTTAAGTATATTTGAGAATTTCCTCCATAGTTTATTCATGAGGAACAGATTGGATATTCAGATTTCAGAGGAAAATATTCCTGGGTTCAAATTTCAAATCTACTGTAAACTAAAAATATAACCTTAGACAGTTTCCTTAAGTACTCTCACCTTTGTTGTTGTTGTTTTTCCTTTTTAAATTGAGGAGATCCATGCAAAGCCCTTCGTATAGAGCTCAAGCGTGTAATGAAAACTCAGTCTGAGTTATTACTTATGAAGATAAAATTGGTGAAATTAGAAGAAACCTTGCAATATGAAGTTGTGACGGACCTAATTCCATCTTTACTTTTTTAAGAGGTACTGCTGGTAGGTGTGAATTATATGTGTTTCTGGCACAAAAGTTCACTTAAAACTGAAAACTGAACAGTTGTACAACCTTTAATTGACTAAAAAGTCAATTTGGCTCATGGAATGTCACTAGGTAACATAAACCTTTACTGTTTGCCTCACATATGGGGTATATTTCTTCAAAAGTTCCAGTATAAAGTGTATTTAAAATATTCTTGTTTTTGAATGCTTGGAAGCTGAGGCTGCAGAGATTAGATTTTTATGATAAGTTATGATTATAAGATTTCTAGAAAGAGACAGTTATGGTAACTAATTTTTTATGTTAATATTTGTATCTTTCTCTAGTAGCAGAGCAGACTAATTGTTAATTTTTAACAACAGTAATGGGTATATGGCTTTTTAAAAATATTTTATTTATTTATTTGAGACAGAGGGAATGAGAGAGACAGAGAGCACATGAGAGGGGGGAGGGTCAGAGGCAGAAGCAGGCTCCCTGCCGAGCAGGGAGCCCGATGCAGGACTCAATCCCGGGACTCCAGGATCATGACCTGAGCCGAAGGCAGTCGCATAACCAACTGAGCCACCCAGGCACCCTATATGGCTTTTTAAAAAGATTTATTTATTTATTTTAGAGAGAGAACACGCATGTGTGGGAGTAGAGGGAGGGGCAGAGGAGAGAGTCTCAAGCAGACGCCCCACTGAGTGCAAAGCCTAAGGCAGGGCTCCATCCTACAACCCTGAGATCATGACCTGAGCTGAAACCAAGAGTCCTACACTTAACTGACTGAGCCACCCAAGTGCCCCACTAATGCATATACATTTTAGGGACCATATTTTTTCTTCAGACATTTCTATACATCCCTTTTTATTTTTATTCAAAATAAGAAGAGAAACAGGAGTGACTGCCATGTTTGATTTTGCCTTTAATTATTGATCATATTTTAAGATGGCATTTTAAAATAACAATTTATAATAATAAAATGCTATGTCAAAAATCTGCAATTCTGCAATGTCTCCTTTATCTTCTGCATTAACATCTTTTCCATCTCAAATGAATCTTTGCCATCAGCATAGAAATATTCCATGTTTCTCATTGAGTGACTTCACTTTCCCTCCTGCTTTTCACTGAGTTCCCCATTCTTCTATTACAAAGGTCTTCAAAGAGTTGTCTACACTCTAATTTCAGTGTTACTATGGTCTTTCATTCTTCTCAAATTCTTTATAATCATCTCCATAAGTCCATCAAAACTACACTTGTCAAGGTCACTAGTAATATCCAGGTTGGTAAGTCCAATGATCAGTTTCCAGTACTTATCTGCATTTATCAGCAACATTGCTCATAGATCACTTCTTCCTCCAGAAAAAAAAATCTTTCTTTACATGGTCTTAGATGCCATTTCTTTTGGTTGTTGCTCAAATTCTCTAGAAATTCTTTCTTAGTTCTGTTATTCCTCCTCATCAATCCTTTCTCTTTATATACAACTCCTCTATAATTTCATCCATTCCTGTAAATTTAAATATCATGTATAACTTGGCATTTCCAGAATTTATATTTCCAGCATAGTACTAAGTACAGATAATATAAAAATTGCTTACTTGATTTATTTTTTTTAAAGATTTTATTTATTTATTTGAAAGAGTGAGTGAGAGAGAGAGAGAGTACACGAACAGGGGCAGAGGGAGAGGAAGATGGAGAAGCAGACCCCCTTGCTGAGCAGGGAGCCCGACGTGGGGCTCGATCCCAGGACCCTGGGATCATGACCTGAGCAGAAGGCAGACACTTAACAGACTGAGCTACCCAGGCACCCCTGCCTACTTGATTTCTTAATCAGAATATCTAGCATATTTCAAAACTAACACATCTAAAACCAAACTTGTGTCTTTCTCTTGCAAATCTGCTTCTCTTATAGTATTCTCAATCTTCATAAATAGCAGTTCCACTCTTCCCATTGCTCATGGCAAAATCTTTGGAGTTCTTTCTTTTTTTTTTTTTTTTTTTTTTTAAAGATTTTATTTATTTATTTGACAGAGAAAGACACAGCGAGAGAGGGAACACAAACGGGGAGTGGGAGAGGGAGAAGCAGACTCCCTGCCGAGCAGGGAGCCCGATGCGGGACTCGATCCCGGGACTCCAGGATCATGACCTGAGCCGAAGGCAGTCGCTTAACCAACTGAGCCACCCAGGCGCCCTTTGGAGTTCTTTCTTGACACATTGAGATCATGAAGAGCTTATTGGTACATTGTGAGATTTAACTACAGCAAAATTAATAATTAAGATACAGTTTAATTCTATATCTTGTTGTTGTGTTTCATTCAGTGTATAAATTTTTCCTCAATCAATAAAGTCCAAGATATATAGTGAGTGAAGTGAAATATAGGATCCTAAAATGTATGGCCTTGAATTAAATAAAGATCATACCCAAGGAAACATCTTTGCAATATCAATCTATAGATTTTCAGTCCATAGATCTAGACAATGGCATATAACCAAGAAAATGAGGGTTAATGACACAACAGAGAATCATTGGCAGGAACATGGAACCCATAGAAACAACTGTCAAAAGGAAAACTCAAGGGAGAATGTTAGATCATGTTACATATACAAGAACTTAAAGCATTTCAGTAAGACAGATATTATTATCCCTAGTTAGCAATAGAGCTAATCAAACTCCTCCATTCAATAATTCAATAAATATTCACCTGGGTCAATATTATATACCAACTATTAATTTCTGAGTTCCTGTTATCATTGATCTTACATATTAATTGCTTTTTTTTCATAGAAACATGCTACACAGTGTTACTAAGTGAGGGAAATGAATAATAATATAAGTGTGATCTGTGTTTAATAATAAATAAATAGGGGCGCCTGGGTGTCTCAGTCAGTTAAGTGTCAGCCTTCATCTCAAGTCATGATCCCAGGGTCCTGGGATCGAGCCCTGCATCAGGCTCCCTGCTTTTCCCTCTACTTCTGCCAGTACCCCCTGCTTGTACTCTCTCTCTCTCTCAAATAAATAAATAAAATATTTTAAAAAATAATAATAATAAATAAATAACTGTAGGTAATTTGTATATTATATTCATTGAGTAAACCAATCAATTATCAAAGGACACAGTTCACCTATAGAGGAAAATTCATTAATGAATGAAAACAAATTATGTCATTGAAACAAACAAAAAAACCCTAAAAAAGCTTAAAGTTACTGAATATTACCTTAAAGCTCATAACTTTATTTGTTGAACATAGTATTTTTAACATTTAAATTCAATAAATAAATACATTTTTTCCTAGAAATGTAGATATTATGATAAAATTTAACATATTTTGTAATTCTTCCAAGTTTCACAAATTATAGTACTAAAAGAATAGCCCCCCCAAATAAAGGGACTTTTCCTAATCATAATTTTGTGTGATAAAATATTATCAGAATAGCTATCTGTATGGCATGATGTTAATTTCAAAATATTTTCTACTTATTTATTCACTGTATTGATAATATGGGCTTCAATTAGAAAAACTCAAAGGGTTATAAAATATTCAAGTGCCTACAAATCCCTTTGGATGTTGGCAAGATAGGTTTTCTCATATTGGGAATAACAGAAAACTACTGAGAGCCATGTGTTCAATGTATTATTTGCATGTAAAATGCCTGGTAGTTCATTTGTTTACATTTCATTTGTAAATAGGTTTTAGCTGAAAGACTTTAATATGACAAATATAAAAATGAATAATGAAGGGCACCTTCTTACTTGAAAATTTTCCTCCTTTTTTTTAACTTTCCTCATTGTTGAATATATATAATTATATCCTTCTGCTTATCTCCCTTTCTGTTTTATAGAACTACTGAGCAGAAATCCTGTCAATGTTTGATTTATTACATACCTGAAATGTTGTTGATGCTCAATGAGGCATTGAGTAATCTGTTCCCTGAAAAGAAGTTACACACATTTAGATGTGTTAGATTTTTATTCCTTTAGAACACTGCTAGCTAAGTGTAGTCCTGGGACTGGATCCAGGCAGCAAAATGCTGTTATCGATAATGTAGTTACAACATAAGTACAGATTGAGAATAAGAATTTAAAACCTTTTATAAGTATTTACCATTCATGACATCGAACTACGTGGTCAACCTGTCTTTACAACAGGGCAGAGATGATTTAAAGTATTTCTTAACTTTTATTTTGAGTCAAATATGGTAATTCATTATAATACTTTGTTAACTGTCACTTAAAGTGAATAGAATATGAGAAAATGTACCATTATGGGGTTTACTATTACTAAAAAATATATACAATTACTGAGACATTAATAAAGGACTGAAACAGAGATGTTTGCTTGGGAATGTTAGGTGAATCTATGGCAACAAAGGTAACTTGAGTTCTGTTTTCTGGTGATGCCCATAGTATTACAGTTTCAAGAACTAGTTAATGATATAAAAACCAACTTACAGAAAAATAAAACTCTCACACTATTCTTCTTTGCAATTCCTTTAGGAAAGATATAATTTGAACATTATGGTGATGTAGAGAAATAATTATATTTTTAGCTTCATTGTCAACAAGTACAATAGATCGTATAACATTATGAATGATTATCTTGTCAATATATGAGATTTGGAATTTAACTTTAGGGTAAAGTAATTTCTGATGACACAATCTCAAAGATGGGAATATATTCTGGAATGATTATCCAGATCAAAGGGATTGTACTCGTATATGAATTAAATGTACTGTTTCCTTCACAGAAAAGTTTTGCCATGGAAAAAAGGGTCAGGTGAACCAAACTATGTGTTTAGTGACATAGTAAAAATACTAACTATGTAAAAGTCAAGGCTTTACAGTTGAGGTTTTCTGTATTGTGTAATAATAAGGAAGCTGGTAATTCAGAAGTGTTATTGAATCCAAAGTACAATGACTAAGGAGGTGAAGCATTCTGGGAGAATGTTTGAACTATGGAATAAGATTTTAGCATTAAAAAATGAATAAATAAACCAACTCAATCTCAACTTCTTTCTAAACATGAGAAGTGGACAACTAAGCTTGCTTATTTGTCTGATATTTTTAATGACTATGGAACTCCATTCAAGGAGAAAATGTGACTTGTTTTCAGTGACACATAAGGGTGAAAAAAAAAAAGAACTTGTTAAGAAAAAAGTTACTGGGCGCCTGGGTGGCTCAGTCGTTAAGCGTCTGCCTTCGGCTCAGGTCATGATCCCAGGGTCCTGGGATCGAGCCCCACATAGGGCTCCCTGCTCTGTGGGAGGCCTGCTTCTCCCTCTCCCACTCCCCCTGCTTGTGTCCCCTCTCTCGCTATCTCTCTCTCTCTCAAATAAATAAATAAAATCTTTAAAAAAAAAAAAGAAAAAAGTTACTACAACTAGGTTGGACAAATTTAGCTGCCCCCCAAAATGAGCTTCTTTGTCACATTAAATCTTTAAAAATTGACTGCTCAAAGTGTAAGTGTAGGTGTTTAATATGCAGTCAAATGCTCTACCACTGAGCTATACCCCCTGTAGGTGTTTAATATGGAAATTACAATTTCACTTATATTAATCAATGTGTTTAGATATAGTGCTGAATGACAGAAGTGTAATAGTGATTCTCTACATTAATACTATACAAATACAGTTATAAACAACATATAATTATTAGAATTCTTTTTCTCTATTTTAGATTTGTCCCTAATTATATTTACTGAACTGTAATTTCATTGCTGATTACTCTAATAATAACATTGGGTTTGTATATTTTCATAAATTTTACTTTTTAGAACAGTTTTCAATTTACATAAAAACTTCACCGATTGTACAGAGTTCTCATATATCTTGTATCCAGTTTCTCCTACCATCAATATCATACCTTAGTACATTTTTTACAATCAATGAACTAATAGGGACACGTTGTTATTAACTAAAATCCATACTTTATTCAGATTCCCTTTTTTACATAGCATCCTTTTCATGTTTCAGAATCCCATGCAGGATAACATTGCATTTATAGTCATCATCATGTCTCCTTAGGCTCCTTTTGATTGTAACATTTTCTAATCTAAGATATTATAATTTTTATTTGGATGACCTGGATGGTTTTGAGGAGTATTGCTTAGGAATTTTGTAGATAGTTTCACTACTGAAACTTGTCTAATGTTTTTCTCATGATTAGTCTGGGAGTATGTGTTTTAAGGAGGAAAACCACAGAGGTAAAATGATGTTCTTGTCACATCGTATCAAGGGTACATACATCAACAGAGCTTATCACTTTTGATGTAAACCTTGATCACCTTGCTGAGGAATTATTTATTAAATTTCTCCAGTATAAAGTTACTACTTCCTCTCCCTTTCCCATATTGTACTCTTTGGAAAGATGTCACTTTGAACAATCCACATTTAAAAACTGGGAGGTTTTTCCACCTCCTTGAGTAGAGTTACTAAATAAATATGTTGAATTCCTCTGCATAGGAAACTTGTCTCCTCTTCTCCATTTGTTTATTTATTCAGTCATTTAGGTATATCAGTATGGATTAATGGATATCTATTTTAAAAATGGCTTGTAATAAAATATTTTCTTTTGTTGTTCAAATTTTCCTGTTTTGGTCAGTGAAAGCTCTTTCACTTGGCCCCTGTATTCCTTTGACAGAATTCATGATTGTGGGGTTGATTTTCCTTCTTTCTGTTTGTTTTAAGATTCTTTTAGAGCAGTTTTAGGTTTACAACAAAATTGAAAGGAAGGTACAGAGATTTCCCCCATTTACTCACTACTTCCAAACGTGTATAGCCTTTTCCCCACTGTCAAGATCAATCACCAGATTGGCAGGTTTTTTTTTTTTTTTTTTAAAGATTTTATTTATTTATTTGAGAGAGAGAGTGAGAGAGAGAAAGAGCACAGGAGGGGGGAGCGGGAGAGGGAGAAGCAGACTCCCTGCTGAGCAGGGAGCCTGATGCGGGACTCGATCCCGGGACTCCAGGATCATGACCTGAGCCGAAGGCAGTCGCTTAACCAACTGAGCCACCCAGGCGCCCCAGATTGGCAGGTTTTACCAAGGATGACCCTACATTCATACATCATAATTACCCAAAGTTCATAGCTTACATTAGGGTTCACTTTGGGTGTTAAACATTCTATGCCTTTGGACCAATGTATAATGACAGATATTTATCATTTTGCATACAGGGTATTTTCATTGTGCTAAAAGTCCTGTGTTCTGTCTTTTTATCCCTCCCCTTTCCCCAGGCAACCACTGATCTTTTATTGTATCCATATTTTTGCCTTTTCCAGAATGTCATATAGTTGGAATAATGTAAATATGTAGCCTTTTCAGATTGCCTTCTTTCACTTGGTAATACACACTTAAGTTTCTTCTGTCTTTTGATGGCTTGATAGCTCATTTCTTTTCAGCACTGAATAATATTCCATTGTCTGGCTATACCACAGTTTATTTTTCCATTTACCTACTGAAGGACATCTTGGCTGCTTCAAGTTTTGACAGTTATGAATAAAGCTGCTATAAACATTCATGTGCAGGTTTTTGAGTGGACAGTGGTTTTCAACTCCTTTGGGTAAATACCAAGGAGTGTGATTCCTGGATTGCATGGTAAGAATGTTTCATTTTGTAAGAAGCTGTCAAACTGTCTTCCAATATTGGCAGTGATATTTTGCATTCCCATCATCAATGAATGAGAGTTCTGGTTGCTCCACATTCTTGCCAAAACCTTCTCAGTGTTTTGGATTTTAGTCATTTTCACAGACGTGTAGTGTTATCTGATTATTGTTTTAATTTCATTTCCCTGATGATATATGGTGTGTAACATCTTTAAATATGCTTATTTGCCATCTGTAATGCTCTTTGGTGAGGTGTCTGTTAAGGTCTTTGGCCCTTTTAAAACTCAGGTTGTTTGTTTATTATTGAGTTTTATGAGTTATTTGTATATTTCAGATAGCATTCCTTCATCATATGGTCTTTTGCAAATATATTCACCCAGTCTGTGGCTTGTCTAATTATCTTGATATTGTCTTTCACAGAGCAGAAGATTTTAATTCTATCAATTCCAGCTTATGAATTACTTTCTTCATGGAATATGCCTTTGGTGTTTGCTTTCCTTTCTGATCACTTTCTTATATCCTGGCACAACAGGATGCTCCAAGCTCATCTTGTATAGTTCTGGTCACATAGTCCCTGATTTCTAGAATCAGACATTTCTCCAAGGAGTCCTGATTTTTTTTATTGGATAATGATATTAGAATCTAAGATATGGGTATTAGATGTGCTCAGTGCTACTGGGGTTTCAATGCTTCTGGGCAATCTCAGCTGACAAAACAAGAAACATATTGAGTGTATATACCAACCTTTGTATGAACACATAACAATAAATACATCTATGTTAACCATATGTATCTATATTAAGCTAAACATAAGTTTTTACTGATATCTCCAAGTCTAATTCATTACAACATGGATCATTCCAGCCTGCTTTCCTGTTTATCTGTAAACTCCCACTCCAACAGGGAGAAAACCAGCTTCCATCATCCATTTATATAATTGTTCAATTTCAGTATGCATGTGTAACAATATCAAAATTGTTAACCCATACCTCAGTGGGATGTAAATTTATCAACTAGAGTATAGTACTTATGTACAGTTTCTTTTACCTTCAGTTTTACTGATTCTACTCATTTTACTCATGTCCAGTAGATCATCATCCCTCACCTCTTTCAGTAAGCTTATTTCATATACAATGCAATTAGATTGTTTTGTAAATTCTGCATTCCATCTCAGAATTACTCTGACCTTTTAAATGTTTTTTTCTCTTTTTTAATTTGCATGCATTAAGATTCACTGTGTGCTGTAAAGTTCTTTTTTTTTTTTAAGATCTTATTAATTCATTTGAGACAGAAAGATACAGAGAGAGAGAGAGAGCATGAGCTGGGGGATAGGCAGAGGGAGAAGCAGGCTCCCTGCTGAGCCAGGAGCCCAATGGGGCTCGACCCCAGGACCCTGGGATCATGACCTGAGCTGAAGGCAGACGCTTAACCATCTGAGCCACCCAGGCGTCCCTGTAAAGTTCTAAAAATTTTGACAAATACATAGGACATGAATCCATAATTTTAGTATCCAACAAAATAGTTCGACTGCTCTATAATGTTCAGTGTCTGTCCCTATCCAAGTCTCCTTTCCCTTCCCCAAATATCTGGCAATAACTGATTGTTGTACTATAGTTTTGCCTTTCCAGAATGTCAAACAGTTGGAATTGTATAGTACTGACTTCAAACTGGCTTATTTTACTAGTAATATGGATTTAAGATTCATTCATATCTGTGGGTGGCTTGATAACTCATTCCTTTGAATCATTGAATGCTATTGCTATGTAGGGACATGCAAGTTTATTTATCCTTTCACTATTGGAGGATAGCTTAGTTGCTTTGAGTTTTTGGAGATTATAAATAAAGATACTATATGCATTTCTATTCAGGTTTTTGTGTGGACATAAATTTTTAAATCACTTGGGTAATAAATGAGTGTTTCTGTTGCTCCACACCCTTGCCAAAAATTGATATTGTTAGTCTTTTGCATTTTTATTTTATTAGGTGTGTAGTGATATCTCATATTTTTAATTTGCAATTCCATAATAAACAATATGGAATATCTTTTCATATGGTTGTGTGCCATCTGTACATCTCTTTGTATCAAGTGTCTGTTTATGCCATTTTCTTTTTTTAATTTGATTTCTTATTGTTGAGTTTTAAGAGTTCTTTGTATATTGTGAGAAGTCTTTATTACATATGAGTTTTGAAAATATTTCCTTCCAGTCCGTGCCTTATGTTAGTTTGTCTTAACTGTGTGTTTCACAGAGTAGAAATTTTTAGTTTTAATACAGTCCACCTAATTATATTTTTGTATCATGAATTGTGTTTCTGGTATTAAAACTCATCCCCAAACTCAAGGTCACCTAGATCGATTTTTAAAAATGTTTTCTTTAAAAATTTTATTGTTTTGAGTTTAAATTTAGGTCTATAAAACTCTTTGAGTAAATTTTAGTGAAAACAGATACAAAGTCTGTGCCTAGGTTATTATTATTATTATTATTATTATTAATCAGGCAATTTTTCTAGTGTCATTTGTTGAAAAGACCATCCTTTACCCATTGAATTACCTTTTCTCTTTTATCAAAAGCAGTTGGTTATATTTGTTTGGAGTCTGTGTCTGGGCTTTCCATTCTGCTTCATTTATTTAGGAGTCTATTTCTTGATTACCATAGCTTTATACTAAGTTATAATATTGGCCTGTGTTAAGTCTTAAACTTTTTTCTTCATGTCAGTATTTTGTTGGCTTTTCTAGATTTTTTGCCTTTCCATATAAATTTTAAAATAAGTTGTCAATAGATGTAAAATAGCTCACTAGGATTAAATACAGCAAATTAAGTGGAATTTATTCCAAATATACAACATTAGAAAATGATTCAATGTAATTCACCTGTAATATCAATAGGCTACAGAAAAAAAAAAACTCTATAAAATGTCAATTAATGCAGAAAGCACATTTGAAAAAATCTAATACTCATTCCTGATAAAACTATCAACTATGAGACAACAAATGTATAATAAGATAACAAAAGGATAAAAGGTATACAGACTGGGTAAGAAGAAATAAAATAGTCTATATTCACAGATAAGATGATTGTCTATGCAGACAGTTCAAAATATTTAATGAAAACTCTCCTGGCACAAAGATGAAGACACAGCAAGATCATAGGATACAAAGTTAATGTATAAAAGTCAATTGTTTTTCTATATATCAGCAATGAACAATTGTAATTTAAAATTAAAATATAATAACATCATTTATAATACCAACAAAATGAAATACTTATGTATAAATCAAAATATGTATAGGGTCTATGTGCAGAAATCTACAAAATTCTGATGAAAGAAATCTTAAAGACCTAAATAAATGCAAAGGTTTTCCATGGTCATGAATTGGAAGACTCAATATTGTGAAGATGTCAGTTCTTCACAATCTGATCTGTAAATTCAACAAAACTCCAAACAAAATCCTAGTGAGCTATTTTGTAGCTGTATTTAAAATATATATTTATAAAATCTATATACATATAGATTATATATCTGGAAAAATTATCCTTTAAGAGTGAAAGAGATATAAAAACTTTCTCAGATAAACAAAATCTTAGAGACTCATAACCAGCAGGTATACACTTCAAGAAAAAATAAGTTCTTCATGGAGAATGAAATTTATAAGGGTGAGAAATTCAAATCTATCTTAGAAAAAATATTTTTAAACAATAAAATGAAGTAAAAACCAATTGGTGATGTTGGTAAAATAAAAAAATGATTCTATAGATATGATTAAAATCATGAAATAAAATATTATGACTAACTTTTATGCTGAATATTATCTTTGAAATGAGCAATTTTCTAGAAAATATATCTAATAGATAATTAGAAAACCTGAATAAACTAATAAACTAGAATAAATGAAACATAATTTAAAAATATTCACAAAGGCAATGCTTCCATGAGAGTTTGAGTTTATTTTCAAAGACTTCAAAAAAATGGCATATTTCTATAATATTTTAACTACTCCAAATACGTGTATGTAAGTATGTATTCAAGTGCACATACATACACACTCACACAGATACTTTTTATTCTCTCCCCTCAAAAATTAGCTAGTAATATTTGTTAGGTACAGCTCAGTTTTTTTAAACAGAATTTTTATTCTTTCTCATTATGTGTTAATGAACTTTTTAACAGTTTCAGGGATTTTCTTTACAAGTTGCTGTATTACGGTATTTATTAAATTGTTGGCTTAATAAGTGAGCTTATTAGGTGAAACTCCTGGCATTCAATGTTTTTATAGCCCCCTCTTCCAAGTTTATGCAGTGGTCTATGGGGAAAAACAGATTTCAGAATGTTGCTTTTGCTCTATTATAAAAGAAACTTTCTTTATAAACATGTATATTTCTATACATCTAATATTGCTTATATATTTTAATTCTATAATATTCACTGTATGCTATAATCTATTTTTATAGTTTTTTAAAATTTAAATTCAATTAGCCAACATATAGTACATCATTAGTTTCAGATGTAAAGTTCAATAATTCATCAGTTGCATATAACCCCAGTGCTCATCACATCATGTGCCCTCCTTAATGCCCTAAAAAAGAAGAAAGAGAAATATCTCTCTACTCGTATTGTCTTTCAAGCAAATATCTACTTATACTAAAATATGGAAATGAGATACCCTTCAAAGCAGGAAGAATATGAAACTGACCCAAATGCAATTGTAGTAATAAATGTAATTAGTGGCATCTACTTTTCATTGGATAACAACTGAAATAACAAGTTAAGTGATACAGAAAAATGAACTGCTTTGCTGAGAATTAGAGAATTGATTGTATTGTTTTGCTTTAATACTGTACTCTGATATGATTTTTTTTTCAAGAACCACTATGATATTTTAATAAGCAACAACAAAATGTCAACAATATTTGATTATATGTCTTTGTTTAAACTGGTTCAGAGAATATGAAGCCATATATGGTTTGATCATTAACTCTAAACACTTCATCTATTTATCCTTAGCAACATATACACTGAGGTTGCTAGATTGAAAAATTCTACTTTGGTTTAACTCTTATTTATTTTTAACAGTAGGGAAAGAGAAAATGGGTAAAGTAGTCTGATGCTTATAATTGCACAAGTAAATGATAGTATGGTCTACAACAAAACATACTAAAAAATGGATAGTGTATATCATTCAAGAATGTAAAAGCCTATGCATTCAACATTCCAAAAGAGTTCAATGTTTTCTTTAAAGCCATACATCTAGTATTATAGCTAGCATTAAATGTTAAGATCAAAAAAGTCAATAAAAAAAAAAAAAACTACTGGCATATAACGAACTACACCTATTCCTGGTAAGTTACTGTTTATCACTGGCACTAACATACAGTGCTTCTAAAGATAAATCTCACAATGTCCCCTGTACAGGAGACATTGTATTTATGAGATCGTACAGCTATATTTCTGTTTCATTGGGTAACTATTTATCAACAGAAAAAAACTCTACCAATATAAAATATAGACCTACAACAGTAGTATTCTGTTAACATTTTGCACATCTTTATACATATGTATTTCATAGAAGGAATTTATAATGGAAGGCATAAATCTACATATACAGATCACTCTGTGGACTTAATACATAGAGGATCAATATATTAAGTTTTTTGACTGGATGATATTAAGTATTTTTCCCCACTGAATATAAGATTAAATTCTTTAGTATTTAATAGAGGGAAAGGACACTATTGGCAGGTTAATGTGCCAAATTGATATATTAAAACATAAAGGTGAACAAGCTGCAGTAATTTTCCTTTTGTTTAAAAGGGGAAAATAACTAATAAGTAGATTCCAACAGGAAAATATATATTAAAACAACAAGTGGAAAACAAATGCTTGGGGTTATGTCTAATACTTTTAGAAAAAGAAGCCAATGAATGATCTTGTTATAATCCACAGTTAATGATACTCTTACTACACTCAAATATTGAGTTACATACTATAAATTTACCATTAAGGGTCATTTGACAAATTACATTGCAAGACACTAAGTAATATCCTGATGGCTAAGGGCTTAATTTATAAGGAATAGAATATTGATTTTAAACATTACTCAATTCACCATAGCTGACCATTAAACACATTCATCAAGAAACTTATTTTTATCATCCTCTTACACTATGTAAAAGAATAATAATATCATTAATATGATTATTAGATAGGATCTATATCACATATAATTTTTATTCTGCATGTCTTTATATCTCCCAAATTAGTCATCTCATTTTTGCTTTCAAGAAATAAGGTATTTTTGTAGACTTTTAGTAGAATAAATTAGATTTTTTTGTTTGTTTTTGCATGTGTGTGTGTTATACAAAATGCTAAGTTGCTGAAGTTTACTAAAGTCAGTGCAAAAAGAAATATTTCAGTAGGGTGAGAGCATTGTAAATTTTACACAGAAACACTCAACTGAGTGCATATTCACTGCTATTTTTCAAATGTGTCTTGACAGTATTATAATGATAAAATAAAATTTGTTTTTTAAAGTTACTAAATTCAAAGTAGCTTTCTATCCCTGTATTTTTTTCAAACAACTGGTATTAGGAGTACAAACATCATCAAGTGAAGTTTGATAAATTATTTAAAAATTAAAGACTTCTTAAAAGTCCAAAAATTTAGGAATTAATCAACCATAGATTATGTAAAGTCATCACTATGAGCTAGTTGGTGATATCTTTAGTCTATTAATTATATCATGACTTTAGGTTTTTGAAAAAATACACGAGATAATGAGATTTTATTTTATGGGTAAAAATAAAACAAATTGGATTAAATACTTTATGCACTATTCTTCTCTTTGAAATCTACTTTGATAGATATTTTAAAGCTATTCCAGTGCTCTGTTGATTTGTGTTAGCACAATGCATCCTTATATTAAAAGTTGATTTCTTGGGCGCCTGGGTGGCTCAGATGGTTAAGCGTCTGCCTTCGGCTCAGGTCATGATCTCAGGGTCCTGGGATCGAGTCCCGCATCGGGCTCCCTGCTCCTTGGGAGCCTGCTTCTCCCTCTGCCTCTCTCTGTCTCTAATGAATAAATAAATAAAATCTTTAAAAAAAAAAAAGTTGATTTCTTATGAACAATATATAGTTGTGTCTTACATCTTTATCCAATTTGACAAGCTCTTGCATTTAATTTAATTTAATTTTAATGCAATTACCAAAATGTTTGGGTTTGAATCTGCCATCTTGCTTTTTGTTTTCTAATGGTCCTGTCAATTATTTGTTTCCTTTTCCCTATTTCCTTTTTTCATAATTACAAGTATTTATTCTTAATTTCCCTAGTTGGTTAATTAGCTATATATCTTTATTCTGCTTTTTAAATGATTTACAGTGGTCATCTTATATCTACATTATATGCCTTCAAATAACATTTACCATTTCAAAAAATGTAAAATTTTACAACAATGTATGCCCAATTTCTCCCACCTAGTTTGTGGTTATGTTGTCATATAGTCTGCTTCTACATATGTTACCATACACTGTCAGTTATCTTTCACAGCTATCCTTTAGAGAGATCTAAAAATTTCTTATTTAAAAAAAATAAGAAGCAAGTCTTTATAATCATCCCGACATGTATCATTGCCAGGGCACATTATTCTTTATTCTAAATCCACATTTTCATCTAGTATCATTTTCCTTCACCCAGAAATCCTTCCTTTGTGTCATGTCTTTTAATGCTGTTTTGTCAGCAATAAATCCTCTCAGCTTTTGCATATATATAAAAAAAAAAACTTTTGCCTTTATTTTTGTTTTTTGTCAATCATTTTTTTGTTTTTGTTTATTTTTTATTATTATATTCAGTTAGCCAACATATAGTGCATCATTAGTTTTTGATGTAATGTTCAACGATTCATTAGTCGTGTATAACACCCAGTGCTCATCACAACATGTGCCCTCCTTAATACCCATCACCTGGCTACCCCATCTCCCACCCCCCTCCCTTCTGTAACCCTCAGTTTGTTTCCTGGAGTCCAGAGTCTCTCATGGTTTGTCTACCTCTCTGTCTTCTTCCCATTCTGTTTTCCCTCCCTTCCCCTGTGGTCCTCCGTGCTATTCCTTATGTTCCACATATGAGTGAAACCATATGATAATTGTCTTTCTTTGCCTGCCTTTATTTTGAAATAAGTTTTTACTGGATATAGAATCCTAGTTTGACATTTTTTTCCTTTCAGCTATTTTAGATATTTTCTAATATCTTGTAGCTTGTAATATTTCTGAGAAAACATCTGTAAATTTCCTACTTCTTCCTCTGTCTATAATGTGTATGTTTTCTCCAAAGGCTTAATTTTTTTTCTCTGTCAAATGTTTTTAGTAATTTAATAATGGTGTTATCTTTATTTCTACCTTCACTTCATTTTGGATCTTTTCTATTGCTGCCTTTAAGTTCACTAATCTTTATCTCTGCGGTTTCTGTTATGCTGTTACTTGCATTCTGTGTACTTTTCAGATGTATTTCCATCTCTATATGTTATATATAGTTTTTTTTTGTTTTTGTTTGTTTGTTTGTTTACTATCTTCCATACCTCTCCCTGACATGCTTGTTCTTTGCTTTCTTCTACATCCAGGTGTATTTGCAATAGTTTCTGTTTTGTTTTGTTTTTATATCCTTGTCAATTAATTCTTCCATCTATTAATCTGGGTGTATTTCTATTGCTTGATTTTTCTCCAGAATATTTTCTGGGTCATGATATTTTTCGGTTTTGGTATGCTTAGGAAATTTTTTTTTAGGTGGGCTGAGAGTAGCTCTCAACACGGGACTAATGTAATCCCACTTGAGGTAATATCTTTCAGATGACTCCATTTCATATCCTGTGTATTAAGATGTTCTTTTCATTCTGGTAAAAACACAATTTTCAGTCATGTGTGGGCTTCAGACATTACCCTACTTTTGTCTTTCCGGTATTTTTTCTTCAACCCTTAATAATTTCCTCCTATGCAGACACAAAAATACTCAGCAAAAGATCAAAGAAGACCATTATCAAGGGGTTTTTTAGCTGTCTCTCTCTCTCTCTGCAATTTTCTCCACTGTGCTTTTCTACGCACAAATTCTAACTTAGTCGTCCCAGAACTCTAAACTCCTCAAATCAACAAAACTGCCAAACTTGACTAGGGTTGCAGCTTTCTGTATCGTGAGCTGGAAACTCTCCAGTCAGTGAGATCAGATTCTCATTGTGTCCAGCTCATGTATTTCCCATCTCTCCCTGTCCTTCACTGACTCCAGACTAATGGATGAAAACCTTCGTTTCATATATTTGTTCTGATTTTATAACTGCAATGAAGGAACGTAAATGTGGTCTCTATTATTCAAACATCACCAGAAGTAAAATTTTAAATAGAATCAACCAGAAAATAATTTAATAAATGAAATTATTAAGCCGACGAATAGTGTATTAGAAAGAGATAAAAAAGACAAGTAAACTAAGGTTTGCCCTTGAAAAGATTACCTGAAATGCAGCACAGGATAATAAAGATGAAAAATATCAAAGAAAAAATAACCCAACATTAAGTGGTGAGCATATATCATGTTTTTAAAGCTTTTTGATTGTGGTAAAAATATACATTGCATAGTATCTTAAAAGTATTTTAGGTGTACAGTTCAGTAATATTAAGTACATTGATAGTGTTGTGCTACCATCACCACCATCTTTCTTCAGAACATTTTTTTCTCATAAAACTGAAACCCAGTACCTATTTGACGGTAACTCTGTTTTGCCTCGCCCTTATCCCCTGGCAACCACTATTATACTTTGTGTCTCTGTGATTTTGACTAATCTAAGTACCTCATCTAAGTGGAATCACACACTATTTAACTTTTAGTAACTGACCTACCTCACTTAGCATAATGTCCTCAAGATTCATCCATGTGGTAGTATAATTTTCTTCATTTTCAAGGATGAATAATATTCTATTGTATGTTTATTCCACTTTTTGCTTATCCATTCATCCATCATTGGTTAGTTGGATTGCTCCCATATTACAGCTGTTTGAATAATGCTGCTATGACGATGGGTATACAAATATTTCTTCAAGGCCCTGCTTTCAATTCTTTCAATTCTTATTCTTCCAGATGTGGAATTTCTGGATCATATGGTAATTCTACTTTTAATTCTTGGAGAAACCTCCATACTATTTTCCACAGTGACCACACCAGTATATATTTCGAACACTAGTGCACAAGGGCTTCCATTTCTTCACATTCTTGCCAAAAATTGTATTGTTTTTTTTTTTTTAAGATTTTATTTATTTATTTGAGAGAGAGAATGAGACAGAGAGCATGAGAGAGGGGAGGGTCAGAGAGAGAAGCAGACTCCCCACTGAGCAGGGAGCCCGATGCAGGACTTGATCCCGGGACTCCAAGATCATGACCTGAGCTGAAAGCAGCCGCTTAACCGACTGAACCACCCAGGCGCCCTTTTGTTTTGTTTTTGATAGTGGTCATCCTAATGGATATCAGGGGGTATCTCATTGTAGTTTTGATTTGCATTTTCCTAATGATTAGTGATGCTGAACATATTTTCATGTACTTATTGGGTATGTCTTTGGAGAAACATCTATTCAAGTTCCTTTGCCTATTTTTGAATCTGATTTATTGTTGTTGAATATTTGGAGTCTTTATATATTTTGAAGGTTAATCCCTTTTCAGATATATGATTTGCAGATATTTTCTCCTAGTCTGTGGGTTGCTTTTTACCATGTTGGTAGTGTCTTTTGATGAACATTTTTTTTTAATTTCATGAAGTTCAATTTGTTATCTGTCCCTTTCGTATCATATCTGAGAAATTGTTACCACATCCAATGCCATGTGGATTTTGTACTATGCTTTCTTCTAAGAATTTTGTGATTTTAGGGCTTATATTTGGGTCACAGATCCATTCTGAGTTAATTTTTGCATATGATTTTAGGTAAGTGTTCAATTTCACTATTTTTGCATGTTCATACCCAGTTTTCCAGCATCATTTATTGCAGACTGTCTCTTCTCCACTGAATGGTCTTGGCAGCCTTATTGAAGATCATTACATCATATATTTAAGAGTTTATTTCTATATTCTTTACTTTATACTATTGGTCTGTATGTCTGTCTTTATGCCAATACCACATTGTTTTGATGTAGCTTCATAGTAAGTTTTGAAATCAGGAAATATCAGTCTTCCAGCTGTGTTCTTTTTCAGGATTATTTTGCCTACATGGGAATGCTTAAGATTCCATATGAATTTTAGGATGATTTTTTTCTATTTATGCAATATATAGTCATTGAAATTTTGATATGTAGATCACTTTGGCTACTATTGGTGTCTTAATAATGTGAAGTTTTCCAATCTGTGAACACAAGGTATCTTTCGATTTATTGGTGTTTAATTTCCTTCAGAAATGTTTTGTAGTGTTTATTATTGAAGTCTTTCACTTCCTTGGTAAAGTCAATTCCTAAGTATTTTATTCTTTTTGATGATATTGTAAATGGAATCATTTTTTAAATTTCCTTTTCAGATTGTTCATTTTTAGTATATACAAATACAACTGATTTTTGTGTGTTGACTTTAAGTGTACTATTTTGCTGGATTTATTAGTTCTAATAGGTTTTTTTTCATGAATTCTTTAGGATTTTCTACACAGAAGATTGTTCCATCTACAAACAGAAAGAATTTTACTTATTCCTTTATGATTTGGATGTGTTTTATTTCTTTTTCTTGCTTAATCATTCAAAGTAGGATTTTCAGTATTATGTTGGGTAGAAGTGGCAAAAATGGACATCCTTGCCTTGTTCCTGATCTTAGAGGAAAAAAATTCAGTCTTCCATGACTGAGTATGATGTTTACTGTTGGCTTTTATTATGTTGAGGAAGTTTTCCTCTAGTACTAATTTTTTTTGAGTATTCTTATTATAAAAGATGTTGGGGGTGCCTGGATGGCTGTCAGTGAAGCATCTGACTCTTAATTTCTGCTCAGGTCATGAGATGGAGCCCCCCGTGGGGCTCTGTGCTCAGCAGGGAGTCTGCTTTCTCCTTCTCCCTCTCCCTCTGTCCCTCCCACTGCTGGTGTGCTCTCTCTCTCTCTCTCAAGTAAATAAATAAATAAATCTATAAAAGATGTTGAATTCTGTCAAATGTTTTTCTGCATCAATTCAGATGAGTATGTGGTTTTTTTCCCTTTATTCTTTAACTCTGTGTATTACATTGATCGATTTTCATATGTTGAACCAGCTTTTCAACAAAGGATTAATTTTCATGTTGTATAATCCTTTTAATATGCTGCAGAATTCAGTTTGCTAGTATTTTGTTAAGGATTTTTACATTAATATTCATAAGAGACACTGATCTGAAGTTTTTTGGGCTTTTTTTTTCTTAGTATCTCTGCCTGTCTTTAGTATCAGGGTAGTACTGGCCTCACAGAATACGTTGGGGACACTTCCCTCCATTTCAAGTTTTTGTTAAAGTTTGATAAAGATTGGTGTTAGTTCTTTAAATACTTGGTAGAATTCTCCAGTGAAATCATCCGGTTCACGTGGGGTTTTTTGTTGTTGTTGTTGTTAGTAGATTTTAGACTACTATTAAATATCCTTACTAGTTATAGATCAATTCATATTTTATTTTTTAAGTTTTTATTTAAATTCCAGTCAGTTAATATACAGTCTAATATTTCTATTAATATTTTCTGTTTCTTTGTGTTTTATCTTGGTAGGATTTATACTTCTAGGAATTTGTTTATTTTATCTAGTTTATACAATTTCTTGGCATTCAGTTGGCCACAGTCTCATTTATAATCCTTTATATTTCTGTAGAATTGGTAGTAATGTCTCCACTTTCATTCCTGATTTTAGTAATTTGAGCCTTTACTCCTTTTTTTTTAGTCTATCCAGCTTTGTTAAATTTGTTGAGCTTTTAGGAGAATCAGCTTTTGGTTTCATTGATTTTTCTTTACTTTTTAAAAAGTCTTTATTTCATTTATCTCTGTTCTAATCTTTTTAAAAATTTCCTTCCTTCTGCTAGCTTTGGGTTAATTCTATTTTCACATTCCTTAAGTTGTAAAGTTAGGTTTTTAATTTGAGGTATTTATTTATTTATTTTTTAGATTTTATTTATTTATTTGACAGAGAAGAGACGCAGTGAGAGAGGGAACACAAGCAGGGGGAGTGGGAGAGGGAGAAGCAGGCTTCCCGCCGAGCAGGGAGCCCCATGCGGGGCTCGATCCCAGGACCCCGGGACCATGACCTGAGCCGAAGGCAGACGCTTAACGAATGAGCCACCCAGGCGCCTCAAGGTATTTCTTAATTTTTTAATGTTAGTGTTCATAGCTGTGAACTTCACTCTTAGCCCTGCTTTTTCTGTGGCCTGTAAGTTTTTGTAGGTTGTGTTTTCACTTTTGTTTTTCCCTATAGTGTTTTCTAATTTCCTTTGTGATTTCTTAGTTTATTCATTTGTTGTTTAAGAGTGTCTTGTTTAATTTCCACAATATTGTGAATTTTCCACATATGTATATATCACCATAAATTTGGTTACTGTTATTTGTTAGGTTGAAAGTAACCTCTAGATCACAGCATAGTCTCTCCCTGTGTGTGACAATTATTTTCTTATATTCCTCCCCTCACACAGTTAACTCTTCAACATTATTCAGACATTAGTGAGCACATCAAGAAGCTTTCTAAATGTATACTTACTTTCCCCATAAAATAACACTTTTAATACTCTATTGTGATTGCTATGTAATTATTTCTATTCTTTTTTATACAGAAATCTCAATGAGAAAAATAGGCCTCTTTTGATTAACTTTATCTATAGAACCCAGTACAAACTAAAATGATATATTCAATATTCACTTTTTGAATTAAATAAGATAAAAATCTGTATTTACCCTATCTTACCTCTCACCAGCTTCTAGTGAAAGAATGCTGCTTCTGAGTGTCAATTAGAAAGCTAGCAAAGGCAGTAACCCTTCCAATTCTAGTATACTCAGAATGTTTCAGGTTTCTATTCCTGTGTAGATGGAAGCTGTGATATCAAGCAGACTAGAAAAAGTCAAAAATAAATTAGGTCTTAGGAGCTCATAATGAAGAGTAATGCTCTATATTTTTGTATCACTTGATGACAAAACCGTTGCCTCACCATACATTAGCTTCCCTATATGCTCTACACAGTATAATGTTTTGGTAGGTGCTGGTCACCGTTATACTTGTAAATAGAAACTGTTTAGTTGATGAGTAAGTCAGACAGTATTTCTCTTCTTTGGAGGCATCTGGAAAATCTTTAAGTACATTTTTGGGAATCAAAATGACAGTAAATATTATTGATAGCTCCTTGAGAGTCAGGGTTGCTGTATGGCCTGCAAATGCATTTGAGAGCAAAGATGTTTCCTGTCTTAAATGCCAATACCAATAAATACCAATATCCAAATACCTATTTGAGAAACATTGAGAGAAAAAAAGGGAAAGAAATTCACTTAATATACACTCTCTATGATACCTTGGGAATTAAAAGAAAGGGGCTGTCATTATTGAGCTGTTGATGCAGATTGCATTCAATCTTTAATAAACTAATTTAGTTTAATATCATTAAAGAAAGTAAAGTATTAATTTGTAAATTATAGAATTCTCAAAATAGATTTTTAAAGAAACCTATATTTCTACAACTGAGTATATCTTTAATTTGCTGCATTTTAATTTACTATTACATTAAGTTCACTGAACTCTGTGCAATTAATACCACTTCATATAAAATTATTGCATAGTAATGGAATGGAACCATAGTAATGGAACCATCAACTCTATATAGCAGGGAATCCCAATTATAAAACTGATGCATTATAGATTCTTTTTATTTTTTCAAAGCTGTGTCACTGAAGAAAAGGACAAAATGTTTCTTCATCAAAAGTACACAAAATTACAGGTTATGTGTATATTTAAATGTTAGCATCAACAGAATTTGCTGGTAGACTGGATATAAAGTGTGAGAAAAAGAGAATGGTCAGACAAAGTAGAAATGTGAAATCAAATTAAATGGGGGTATACTGGAGAACAAATAATTTGGGGAGCAAAGAAATTAATGTTTTCATTTCGAACAAATTAATTGGATATCCATGTGGAGGGAATTGTTAAGGAAACAGTGGAATTTAAGGGACTGCAGTTCAAGGACACATCAAGGCTGGCAGTAAAAAATTAGAGGAGTCTTCAGCTTTCATATTTAAAGCCAGTGTACTAGATAAAATTATTGAGGGGATGCAAGTAAACAAAGAAGAAAATAGGTCCCAGGAAAGAGACAGTGGTACTCTGGAGGCCAGATGAAGACAGCTATTCCATCTCCAGCTTCTGGAATATAAGGTACAGGAGCATAAACTATGTCAAGAATGTTCTCAGGGCATCGCTTCTCGGCCTTTTGGCTAAGATCAAGTGAAGAATGTTCTCAGGGCACCATTAAATTTTAATTAGAGCAAAGCGGAGAATGGAAAACTTAGAGAAAAATTAAAAGTGAGAAATTTTGTTAGAAACGGTGCATTCAAGACAGCACAGAGAAAGTCTTTCCACAGTGGGGTGGAATATATGATTCAATCAGAATAGGGGAATCAAAAAGCTATACGGAAATGAGAAATCAGGTAATAAAGTATGACAGCTGAGTCTTGTGGCTTTTTGATGACTAGATGTAAATAGGAATGTGTAGTATGTTAAGAATATTCTTGATGATTTCTGTATGGCAAGATGCTGAGCTTTCTGTAGAGTGGAGAAGAGGAAGGAGAAAAGGATTTATCACTTAGAGTGTGACTCCTTTACAGTTAGAACACTGACAGTGACATAGGACTATAGATGGCCTTTTAGGCAAACCATGTTTTCTCCACTGATGATGGTGTGGAGGCAGATGGAGGGATGATGGAGCCAGGGCCATGTGAATGTCTCTTGATTGCTTTTTGTCAACTATTTTGTAATCTAGTCATGGTCCACAGCAAACATATTTTTTATCAAAGGGCTGACCTCTGAAGCCCCAAATTAAGTCAAACTATTATAATATTATAACTTTTTAAAAATTTGCTCCACACTTTACATGATTTTCTTAGTAGAGCTTTGAGGAATATGTAACTTAAAATTTCAGTATGCTCGATTTCAGTGAAGTGATTGCCTGAAGAGCATAGAGTAAATAAATAGCATGATCAGGATATTGTAAACTTGAATATTCTGTAGGACACTTGTTCTTCTTCTTGGGGATCTGAATATTTAATTGGAAATTTAACTCATAGCTTCATGAAAACATTGTCTAATATTTTTCTTCTTTTGATGTTTTAAATAGGATATGAAATTAAACCATACTCCCATATGTATGTAATATTTATTTAAAATAGTAAAAATGTTAAATTCTTATTATTTCAAAATCAAGATTTGTAGGAAAATAAATTGTGTGTTTATCAGACTGCCTTATGATTCTGAGCCTGTAATGGTCATAGTACCTCCTGTTTGTATGATAATTGATGTCTGGATTATTTTCAAAAGCAAGTTCAAATCCCCATAGTACTCTTCTGTAAGTGCACTTGTATTCAATTTACTTTCTCTTTTAGGAAGCAGAAGAAAAAATAAAGGAGGCTAAGTGAAAATCTATTGCTAATAATAAAAAAACTCATAGTCATTACTCATACTTAAAACCCAGCAGATTAAAACAATAATAATCACTGTCAAAAAGTTTATCTCACATAGTAAAAATTTAACTGCAAATATGTCCTAACAAATCCAGCTTCAGAAATGCACGTTATAATTCATTATGGTATTCATCTTTTGTTCCATTTACAGAAAACAGATTTGTATTTTTAAAGTGCTCTTTAATATTGAATGTTATCTATAAACACTAAAAGTCTTCTGTAAGTAATAGTCACATATGGTAAGGTTCTGAATTTTTATTTTGGTGAGTACCCCGTTCAAATCACAAGTTTTGGGACATTCTAACTCAAATATACAGAGAAAAATATATGCAAAATTTAATAGTTTCTGTGAAAATCTTATCCCATTTATTACTAATTTGTGTTCTGTAGATAATTCTAGAGTTGCTTCAATAGCAGAATAATTGTAGTTACATTTGCTTTTAATAAAACTAGGCAAAAAGCAAATATTTTTGAGAAATATATTTCTACACAATGCAGCTTATTCCTTACATGACCCACATATCTTTTGCCATGGTATATATCATGGTACGTTACTGGTGGTCACATACATAAAATTTAGAATTTTATATATCGATATTTTAAAAATCTTTATTTGACTCAATACAGTTGCTCAAAAGATTAAAAGCATTTTAATGAAAAGCCAGGTTTTCTGAATGCATTGGAGAAAATACAACTGGGGAAATTGACTATTACTCTAAGAAAGCAAAATCTTTAACTCCACCGTAGCGTGTTTCCTCCTGTGTTAATAACTGTTCCACACACAGGCATACCTCAGGGATATTGCAGGTTCAGTTCCAAACCACTGTGATAAAGTGAATATTGCCATCAAGCTAATCTAAATGAATGTTTTGTCTTCCCAGTGCACAAAAAAATTTGTACTATACTGTAGTTGATTAAGTGTGCATTAGCATTATATCTAAAAAATGTAGATATCTTAATTAAAAAAGACTTTATTGCTAAAAATGCTAATCATCATCTGAGCTTTCAGTGAGTTGTAATCTTTTTGCTGATGGAGGGTCTTGCCTCGATGTTGACAGCTGCCGACTGAGCAGAGTGGTGGCTGCTGAAGGTTGGGGGCTGTGGCAATTTCTTAAAATAAAACACAATGAAGTTTGCTGCATCAGATGACTCTTCTTTCACAAATGATATCGCTGTAACATGTGATGTTCTTTGATAGAGTTTTACACAGAGTAGATCTTTCAAAATTGGCCAATTCTCTCATCCCTGCCACTGCTTTATCAACTAAGTTTATGCAATAGGCTAAATATTTTGTTGTCAGTTTAACAATCTTGATAGCATCTTTGCCAGGAGTAGATTCCATCTCAAGAAACTCTTTTCTTCGATTCATCCAAAAGAAGCAATTCCTCATCCATTAAAGTTTTATTATGAGATTGCAACCATTCAGTCACTTCTTCAGGCTCCACTTCCAATTCTAGTTCTCTTGCTATTTCTACCACACCTGCAGTTACTACCTCCAATGAAGTCTCAAGCCCCCAAAGTTATCTATGAAGGTTAGTCAACCTCTTCCAAACTCCTGTTCACGTTGATATTTTGACTTCTTCCCATGAATCACGAATGTTCTTAATAGTATCTATTATGGTGAGTCCTTTCCAGAAAGTTTTCAATTTACTTTGCCCAGATCCATAAGAGGAATCACTATCTATGGCAGCTATCGCTTTACAAAATGTATTTCTTAAATAATAAGATTTGAAAGTCAAAATGACTCCTTGATCCATAGGCTGCAAAATGGATGTTGTGTTAGCAGGCACAAAAACAAAATGAATCTTATTGTATATCTCCAACAGAATTCTTGGGTGGCCAGGTACATTGCCAATTAGCAGTAGTATTTGAAAGGAATCTTTGTTTTCTGAGCAGTAAGTCTCAATGTGGGCTTAAACTATTCAGTAAACTATGTTGTAAACAGATGTGCTGTCATCCAGGCTTTGTTGTTCCATTTACAGAGCACAGACAAAGTAGATTTAGCATAATTCTTAAGGGCTCTAGGATTTTCAGAATGGTAATGAGCATTGTCTTCGACTTCAAGTCACCAGCTTCATTAGCCCCCAGCAAGAGTCAACCTGTTCTTTGAAGCTTTAAGCTGGGCATTGACTTCTCTCTAGCTATGAAAGTCCTAGATGGCATCTTCTCTCAATAGAAGGCAGTTTTGTCTACATTGAAAATCTGTTGTTTACTGTAGCCACTTTAATTAATTGTCTTAGCTAGATCCTCTGGATTACTTACTGCAACTTCTACATCAGCACTTGCTGCTTCACCTTGCGCTTTGATATTATGGAGGGGCCTCTCTTTTTAAATCTCATGAAACAACATCTGCCAGCTTCACACTTTTCTTCCGCAGCTTTCTCACCTCTCTCAGCCTTCATAGAATTGAAGAGTTAGGGCCTTGCTCTGGATTAGGTTTTGGATTAAGGAAATTGTTATGTCTGGTTTGATTTTCTATCTATCACTAAAACTTTCTCCATATCAGCAGTAAAGTTGTTTCACTTTCTTATTATTCACATGTTCATTGGAAATTTCCTTCCAGAACTTTTCCTTTGCATTTACAACTTGGCCAACTATTTGGCACAATAGGCCTAGTTTTTGGCCTATCTCAGCTTTGACATGCCTTCTTTAAGCTTAATCATCTCTAGCTTTTGATTTAAAGTGAGAGATGTGTGACTCTTCCTTTCACTTGGACACTTAGAGGCCATTGTAGGGTTGTTAATTGGTCTAATTTCAATATGTTGTGTCTCAGGGAATAGGAGGCCCAAGGAGACACAGAGAGATAAACAAACAGCCAGTTGTGGAGCAGTCAGAACACAATATTTATGGATTTTTTGCCACCTTATATAGGTGTGGTTTGTGGCACCCCAAAACGATTACAAGAGTAACATCAAAGATCACTATACTAATACAGATCACCGTGGCAAATACAATAATAATGAAAAAAGTTTGAAATACTCTAAGAATTATCAAAATGTGGCACAGAGACACGAAGCAAGAAAATGCTGTTAGAAAAATTGTGTTAATTGATTTGCTTGAGTCACAAACCTTCAATTTGTAAAAAACACAGTATCCATGAAGTACAGTAAAACAAGGTATGCCTGTATACCAGAGAAATATTTGAAACCCTTCATAGTTATGGAGTAAAAGAAATACATACTATAGCATAAGACATCTGAAGAAAGTACAGTATGTCAATCTAAAATCTGATAAAAAACCAAACCAGACAGTCTTGAAATTCAAAGTTATCCATGAAAAAATGGATAGGAGAAAATTGAGTCAGAGTAGATATAATTATTTGATAAATTTGAAAGTACCTAGTCTTCAGGAAATAAAGACAAATAGTTGCAAAATAAAAAGAGAGAGAAAATAAATTATTAAAAGTCACAATTGGAAAATAAAGAGAAATAATTTTTATAAGTAATGTGATATGTTATTGATACAATTAACATTCGATTCATTTGACCATAACTGTTTTGTAAAGAAGTTCTTATAAAAAACAAATATTAATATATCAGGGACATTGTACTATTTAGTAGAAAAACATTCATGGAAGATTTGAATTGAGTATTGTTGCAATTAACAAATGCATATATATACTAAGATTCAATTTATGTTGTTTTCATTTGTGATATCTTTTTCTTTCTGATATTACTAATCATACATCTCTTGAACAAACCTGATTAGTGAGGTTGCATATTACCTATTTAAATCACCACAGTATCTCTAACTCAGAGTAAATAATAGTTTTGGGCAACAATAAAATGTGACTAATGGCCCTGTTCATTTGAACAGTGTAAGAAGAGGCAGAATCACTCATGGAAAATTGTGATTGGTGGAATGAATAAGTGGTAATTGCTTCACATTAAATAAACAAAGGACACTATCATATATTAATACATTCACAGTTTATTACAGTTTAGACATATTCTAATCAACACTGACAGCAATTGAATAGATTGGTTGCACCCAAAGGTGCTGTTTATTAATTTATCTTAACAAATAATGACGTTGTGTCAAGGTAAATTATGTTTCTTCATATGTTGCAGGTTTTCCATTGAAACTTGAACAGGATGCTTATTCATTTGTCCTTTTTTAAATGTAAAATTATTTTAGATCAACATTTTACTAGGGTTTTAAGGGAAAGTGTTTTTTGGTTTTGAATGACTTTTAGAAAGTCATTGAGCTGTTGCTCAATTTGTCCAGAGATTTATTGTGAATCTTCAATTTATCTTTATTTACCTTATATGCAAACTAGGAGTAATAAGCTGTTCCACTTAACTTTTAATGATCTTGAACATTTAAAATGTGATAGAATAGGGAAGTCATTGAAAGTTTAAAAAAGATCACTGTAATGATTATGATATATAGTTTAAAATGGAATATTTTAAAAGTAAAGTTTTACTTGGATCCACTCATTATACACAATTACATATAAGTACGACCATGCCAAGCAATTTTGTGTACCCCAAGCATACTTGCCTTTCCTTTCTTTTGTTCTTTACAAATAGTGCTCAGAATAATTCTTTTATATTTTTTAACATGATCAACCCCTATTAATTAATTAATTAATTAATTAAATTATGGTAAGAATACTTAAAATATGAAATCTACCTTCTTAACAAATCTTTAAGTGTACAATATAACATTATTAACTAAAGGCACAATATTGAATAGCATATCTCTAGAATTTGTATAACTGGAACTTTATATGCATTACACAGCAACTTCCTATTTCCCTTCCTCCCCCCCTTTCCAGCAACCACCATTCTACTCTGGTTCTATGAGTTTCACTATTTTAGTTACCTCATATAAGTGAAACCACGCAGTATTTGTCCTTCCTTTACTGGCTTATTTCACTTAACATAATATTCTGCAGGCTCATCCATTTTGTCACAAATGCCACAATTCCTTTCTTTTTTAAGGCTGACTATATTTCACTGTACTATATTTTCTTTCTTTATCATTTATCTATTGATGATAGATTTTTGGCTTATTTCCATTTCTTGTCTGCTGCAATGAATATGAGAGTAAAGATATCTTTTTAAGATCATGATTTCAATTCTTCTGGATATATATCCAGAAATGGGATTTCTGGATCTTATGGTAGATTTTTTTTACTTTCTGAGGAGCTTCCATACTGTTTTCCACAGAAGCTCCACCAATTTACATTCCAATCAACATTGTATGAGGGTCCAGTTTCTCCACTTCTCTACCAAAACACACACACAGACACACGCACACACACATATAGGTATATAGATATATCCATTCTAATACATGTGAAATAATATTTCATTGTAGTTTCGATTTGCATTTCCCTGATGATTAGTGATGCTGAGCAGCTTTCCATATACCTGTTGTTCATTTGTATATCTTCTTTGGAAAGATGTCTATTCAAGTCCTTTGCCCATTTTTAAATTGCATTATATGTTATTGTTGCTCCTGCTGTTTTTATGGAGTTGTATGAGTTCTTTATACTTTGGGTATTAACTGCTTATCATATACATGGTTTTAAGTATTTTCCTCCATTCCTTAGGATTCGTTTCACTTGTTTATTATTCTGCACTCCATGGAAGTGCTATTTTTCACTTGATGTCTCACTTTTATAGTTTTGCTTTTGTTGCTTGTGCTTTTTGTGTCCTATTCAAGAAATCATTGTCTTAACCAGTCATGAATGTTTTCCCTTAAATTTTCTCCTAGGGGTTTTACAGTTTTAAGTCTATGTTTAAATCTTTATTCCTTTTAGGTTTATTTGTGTGAATGATGTAAGATAAGGGTCTAATTTCCTTCCTTTGCATGTGAATATCTAGTTTTATTAGCATTATTTGTTGAAGATTTTATTCTTCCCCCATTGGCACACTTCTCTAAGATTAGTTTACCATGAATGCATGAGTTTATTTCTGGGTTCCATATGTCTATCTTTATGCTGGTTTCATAGTGTTTTAATTACTTTAGCTCTGTAATATATTTGGAACCAAAAAGTGTGATGTGTCCATCTTTGTTCTTCTTTCTCAAGATTGCTTTAGCTGTTCAGAGTCTTTTATGGTTCCAATTGAAATTTAGAATTATTTTTCTTTTACTAAAAGAAATGCCATTGGGATTTTTGATAGGGATTACACTGAATCTGTAGATGGCTTTAGCAAGTTATGAATATTTTAACAATATTAAGTCTTCCAACCCATGACCAACCTCTATTTATATTTCAGGGTTCAACTACAATTTTTCTCAGCAAGTCTTTCCTGATACTCTTCTTTTGTATTCCCTCTAAATCACTGATATAGCATTTGTAATATTAGAATCTATATGTTTTACTTGTGTGTCTTTCCTACACAAGGCGATCAAAAGGAAAAAAACACACACATCATTTTGCTATATATACAATTGTTTTTACAACAAATTTTATATTCTTATTTTAATATTATTAAAGTATTTTGTACTATTAAATTAATGCTACGACTATAATAAAATTGAACTTTAGAATATACCTTCAACCACTACCTGCAAACATATGCACATGTCTGTACCCCTGTAAACTAAGCTTAAATCTCTCTTTCTCTCCAACTCTCTCTCTTTCTGTCTCCATATATATCATTACATATCTATATACATACACATTAATATAAAATTTAAATATACATACTCTATTATTGAAGAAATAGCACAATTTTTCAGGATAGTTTCCTTCCTTGTAGATTTTTAAAACCACTGAAAATGCTGAGTCAGTCTGTTAGTCTGTTATTCAACACATTTGTGAAGTCTCTAGTTATAATGATTTACACTATAGTCAAACAACTAAAACAAGAGTAATATTAATGCATATATGCATATATATACACAAATAAAGCGGTTTATCATGAAGCCTCAATCATTCCATTCATTCATTCACTCATTCCATTTATTCAATAAATGGTATCATATTTGTAGGCACCAGACATTTTGCTTAGCACTCAGCATGAGATTATGAACACAGCAAACAAAGTACCTCACTCATCTCACAGAGCTTAAAATCTAGATACAGAGACTCAGAATAAGTGAACAATTAAAATCAAATTAAGTATTGATATTTTGAAGAATCTAGTGTCAAGAATAAAGATAAGATGGTGAAAGGAAGTCTCTATTAAGAAGTAATATTTTCATCTACTTGACTGTTGAAAAGGACCTAGATGAACAAAAAATAAGAAGAATTATTAGTGGGGTTTTTTTTGTAGGTAAAAGGAATGATACATGCAAAGACAGTCTAAATAATGCTTAATGAATGTCAAAACTAAAAGATGAGTAATTTGAAAGGTATGCCAAAAGGCAATAAGAATGGCACCAAGTGGGCATCGGGAGCTAGAAAGGTGGAAAATTATGAGGGTCTAGTTGCAAATCAACTAGGGTTGATTTGAAAATTATGAGGGTCATAGCAAATCATTGGGATTTATTCTAATTTTAACAGAAATATGAATGAACAGAAACAACGCGATCTGATTTACATTTTGAAAGTTTAAATTTGTCACTGTATAGAGGATAAATAGAATTCAGTCATAAATTGAAATAGAGTTATGAGTTAGGTAACTGTGCTGTTCTCCAGTTAGTAGATTTATCTATGCATCACAGATGTTTTTGGTTAATAGCTGTATAGTGATATAAGAAGAAATACCAAAGAAAGAGCAGATGTGATTTCTTTTTCAGAAATGACAAAATTACAATTTACTGGTCACATATATAGGAATATAGTTATCTTCTGTACAGAACTATTCTTTAATTGCAATATAGATTTCTATATGAGCCATATACATTGTGACTAAATAGCCTCAAATTTAAATTTAAAACCTTCCAAAGAACACATCTGTTGCAAGACAATCAATATGTGAAAACACATCTGGACAAATAATTTAAACTTTGAAATTTGACTTGAGAATTATTATCTAGCCTGTTAAAGCCTTAAAAGTTAATAATTCTCAAGGTAGAGAATAGCAAAATCTTTCAACTCATAAGGCATGTGCAACAAATAATTCACAATTTTATTAATATGAAGTTATTGGATTATTACTTGGTATACACTGTTCTGCATTTCGCTTATGTCTGCCTTGCCTATAAACAATAATAGATAACTGTTAGTTACACTGAGAGGATAGTTACTATTGGTACATGGAGAAAATTGTATGTTTTGAGTTTAAATAGATATCAAAGGAGAAAATTGAAAACCATGTTGTTATAAAGATATTTCCACTGACTTTTTACCACAGTCCATAATTTTTAAAATTTTGGATGGAGTCACATTAGCAAATTTCATTATCATCTTCAATTGCCATGTAGAATGGAATACTTATTTTTATTGACTAGCAAATTCTCTTTTTTTGTAAGCTGATGAATCAGAGGAGATAAACATAATCAGAAGATTATTCTAGCATTATAGTTAACTGTATGAGCTACCTTTAAATCATATATATATCATTTTTTTAATCTTCCAATCATCTAAACCTTATAAAGTTTACTTTATGTAACCTTAAGGTGTCATAGGATGCAGAACTCAATTCTCAGTATACATGATGGAAAGACTAGATATTCCCTTAATCGGTTACCTTGACATTTAAAGCAGGGCCATGGAGCCAAGGCACACCTAATCAGATACAAAAAGAAACAAAACAAAACAAAACAAAACAAAAAACAGAAATTTTGAATCTGGCATTAGTGTTGAAATCCCAAAAGTAGGAACAGTAAAGAATTCAAGCATGTTATATTAGCAGTGAGTGGCCCTCACTGATGGCCAACCTTTAGGAAACCAATTAAGGGTTTCAGATTGTAGAAGGTGGGGGACTTCTCTATTTGGCAGGTAACACTAACAGCAGTTCTCTTAGGTTGTTATTAGTGTCACCCTTACTCTACAAGTGAAGATAAAGAGGCAGAGAGTGTTTACACAATTTGCCAAACTAATAGAGAGTGAGTATGAAACAGACCATTATGATTCGGAGTTTGTCCTTTTAATCAATATATTACAGAGCTTTCTTCACCCATATAAAAATATTTTCCAAAGCTATGAAAATCCTTTTCAAAGATGCTGACACATTACTCACTAATGAATTTTTCAAGGCTTTAGTGAAGTAGATGTATTAAGCATCCTATAAAAATATATAGATGCAAAATGGTATGCACTCTCACTTCTTCTCCCTACATCTGTATTTGGAGATTATTTTCCTCCCTGTTGGTTTTTAGTCAATTATCAGAATAAAATCTAAATTATTTGCTTGGTCAATTGTCTGAGACTAAACCTCAGTAGTGGCCAATGATAAATACATATGCCATAAATCCCTTAATATAATGATACTCTTAAAACTCACTTCATTTGAAAATGGCTCATTGATTTTAGTGGACATGGCAGAATCCTGTGAGGGCCAAAATGACCAGTTTCATCAACAGCAGGGCCCAGGTATTTATCAAATCTATCTCACACACAGGAATCTTTATTAGCAGTTGATAAGATCACATGATTGGCAACCTGCTAATATTCCACTTACTAGTAATTTTTAAAATAAAATAAAATTAGGCTTAGGTAATGGAAGTTTAATTTGAAACAGTGGAATCATGACTGTTGAATTAATTCCTAAGCTAATTTAGTTCACAGATTCAGAAAGACCTAAAAAAAATAAGATACATTCTCAGAATCTTCTTTCTAGTCTTCTCCAAAGACAAAGGAATAACTACACAATCAGAAAGTGAAACACTTAGATCATTTTAGTATTTGTCAACAGTGACTATATATTTTCATTTATCTGGAGACTAAGACATGTTCTTCTTTCCTTAATTACAGTGGAGGCTAGAGCACCAAATAATAAATGAAGTCTTGAATGAAATTCACTTCATGGTAAGCCTACATTAATTCTAAAACTAATCCATTATTCCTTCACAAATTACTAGATTTATAGTTCGGGAATAAATGTGCTCTACAATTATATACATTCTCCTAGGGGTTCCGGGCTGGCTTAGTTGATAGAGTACGTGACTTTTGATCTTGGGGTTGTAAGTTTGAGCCCCATGTTGAGTTGGAGAGGTTACTTAAAACTAAAAATCTTAAAAAAGAAAATAAATCTCCTATTGTCATTTGACCAAAGAAGTAGGGTCTATTATGAGAAAGCCCAAATGGAAATTCTCACAAACATGTTTTTACTTCTCAAAATAGTAGTAATTAAGAGCACAAACTCTAGAATTAGACCACACAGGTAAAAATCACAGTTCTACCACTTAAATGCTTTGTGACTTTACACAAATTTCTTAATCATTTTAGATTTTAATTTTGATATATGTAATTAGATATGATATCTATTTTCTCAAATGCTATCTATTCTATGGAGCACTTAGAATAATGTTTGGCATGCAGTAATTATATATTAGTGTTTGATTAATCAATCAATCAAAAACAATATCAATTTTTTGGGAAAGTTCAAAGAAATATATTCAACAATCTAAAATTTTAAACTGAAGAAATAATTTTTTTCACATCTTCTTTTAGTTATCAATTATTTCTGGAGAATGAAACAGATGGGTCTTAAAAAATAAGAGTCAGGGACACCTGGGTGGCTCAGTTGTTTAAGCATCTGCCTTCAGGTCAAGTCATCATCCCAAGGTCCTGGGATCAAGTCCTGCATTGGGCTCTCTGCTCAGCAGGGAGTCGGTTTCTCCCTCTCCCTCTGGCCCTCCCTTTGCCCCTGCTCCTGTTCTCTCTCTCTCTCTCTTGCTCTCAAGTAAATAAAATCTTTAAAAATAAGAGTGGATTATCACATTTTTAATCTTTAACTGACTTTAGTTGTCACTGCTACTTCAGATATGTTCTCTTAAAATGGGTAAATAAGTAAAAGCTTGGTGCCTGAAACATTGTTTCTTATTTTCTGATTAAAATGAAAGTTCTATCCCAGAAGTCAGAAAAACTGGAAGCACTTGTCTTTCCTCTAACAAGAACAGCAACACTCTACCTCTAATGTCTTACCTCAGTGTTAAATCATCTTGTGGTTTGTGAACAGCCACTTAGTCTTGAAGGAACTTGACCATCTTACTATCCCAAAAGACATCTTTTAATGACACTGGTATTCTCATCACAATAGAACCTGAAGAGGAGAGGGCATCTAGATACTATGGTAATTTGTTTGCATGCCATAGGAAAGGTGATCATTCTCATGAAAACTCTGGTATCTGGGTATCTAGTAGATCTGACAATTTTAAGATATCCACTCCACAGTATAGGGCAAGTTTCCACACGTCATTTCTTGCACCACTAAACCAAGTTGTCAAATGTTGGTAGACTTTTCAGAAATCTGAAATGGTATGTGTTACACTTCTCTGATCATTTAGAGTCAGGGAAGACCATCTTTAAAGTAGCACAGAAAGGCTTCTGGATGATATAGGCTGCAGTGTATACAGCTTTACTATTTATCCATTATAAACCTATCGGTCTAGTGTTGCTTAAGTATCTACTGTAAAGAGAGTTTTGGCTTTCCTCTATGGTAAAGGCCATTAGAGAGTCATAGTGTGTGTGTGTGTGTGTGTGTGCGTGTGTGTGTGTGTGTACCACATCTTTATCCATTCATCTGTCAGTGGACACTTGTTTGCTTCCATATCTTGGCTATTGTAAATAACGTTGCAATAAATATAGGGGTGCATATCTTTTCAAATTAGTGTTTTCATTTCCTTTGGTTAAATATCTAATAATGGAATTATTGGATCATGTAGTATTTCTATTTTTAATCTTTTGAGGAAACTCCACCCTGTTTTTTACAGTGGCTGTACCAATTTTTGTTCCTTTTGCTCTGCATCCTTGCCGACACTTGTTATTTCTTGTCTTTTGGATTCTAGCCATTCTGATAGGTGTAAGATGATACCTAATTGTGGTTTTTATTTGCATTTTCCTAAAGATTAGTGATGCTGAGCATCTTTTCATGTGTCTGTTGGCCATCTGTATATCTTCTTTGGAAAAATATCTGCCCATTTTTTAATCAGGCTATTTTTTGGTGTCCAGTTGTATAAATTCTTTAGATATTTTGGATATTTAACCTCTTATCAGATATGCCATTTACAAATATCTTTTCCCATTTAGTAGGTTACTTTTTCCTTTTGTTGATGGAAAAGACGATGGGATATCATGCAGCCATAAACAAGGTTGAGATCTTGTCATTTGTGACATGAATGGCCTTAGAGGGTATTACACTAAATGAAATAAGTCAGATAGAGAAAAACAAATACCATATAATTTCACTCATATGTGGAATCTAAAAAAATACAATTGAATAAATAAACAAAAAAACAGAATCAAACTTATGAACACAGAGAACAAACTGATGGTTTCAGAGAGAAAGGTGGGGCTGGGAAAAATGTGGTGAGCACAGCATAATGTAAAGAGATGTCGAATCATTATGTTGTACTCCTGAAACTAATGTAACATTGTGTTCAGCTATACTCAATAAAGAAAAAGAAGAGTCGTAGTGATGTCCCCCAAGGTCTGGGACAAAAAGATGTGCTACCTTAACTATTTTTCTTTTGAGAAATTGTTCTTTTTTTTTTTTAAGATTTCATTTATTTATATGACAGAGAGAGACAGAGAGAACAGGAACACAAGCAGGGGGAGTGGGAGAGGGAGAAGCAGGCTTCCCGCCGAGCAGGGAGCCCGATGTGGGACTCGATCCCAGGACCCTGGGATCATGACCTGAGCCGAAGGCAGACGCTTAACGACTGAGCCACCCAGGCGCCGAGAAATTGTTCTTTTCTTGTTTCTGTACAATGATATAAACTAAAATTCTTAGCATGGTATGAGATGATTGTCCAACCTGAATTCCACATGGTAACTTAGGAGTTATGACAATCCTATTGGCAATAAATTTAGACATTCCTAGCAGGGCTTTCTCATGAAATAAAGGTGGTACATATGAGATTATTTTAAGCATGTCCAGGCAAGGACAGGCACTTTGTGTTAGTAGTTGATTTACACTCACAGCTTTACTGTGCGGCCCCTTAATGTCTCATCTCAAAACATATGTATGACAACATCAGTAATTTCTATGACCACTGGGCTGATGAGAAAAATACTCAATTCTGGTATATAGACAACACTATACCATTTACTTGCACCAGCAAAAAGTATACTACAACAGTATTAAAATCCCACTTTTGGATAAATGTAAATTATGGTGAAGAAGGGAACTCCTCTTAGTAGTCAGAACCTCAATTGGCACAACCATCATTTCAATTTTACCTCAAGGGAAAGAAGGCCTGGTTTGAGGTATCTATGAATAATGCTTTGAGAGAATAGCCAGATGTTTAGAAGAAATACATGGATGGATTAAAAATGTTTGGGAAGATCTATATTAATGGACCTCTTAATTTATGACCAGAATATTTGTGTCTCAGGTGGTGGGTCAGCAGAAGCTCTCAAAGCAGAGAAGACTTATATATAAGACAATATGGGAAAACCATTTCTGTGAAGTAGGTCAGCATTCTTCCCCAGTTCACAGAAAAGAGATCCTGGTTGCAGGGCTGGAGATTAAGTGAAGTCTTAACAATATAATCCTCCTCTTATTAAGACTGACCTGGTTACTGTCACTGCTCATTCTCCAGTGCCATAAACCTGAGAACCAGTCATCTACTTAGTGGAAAATGATTATATAGGAATCTTTTATCCTTTTCATCAAAGTGGGCACAGGTTTATTTGAACCAATGTAGACAGTTGTTCTTGATTCTGCTGCTTCAAAACCTTGCAAGATTTCCAACCTTAAATTTAGGGAACACTGCTCTGACAGTCCCTCAACACTGCTTCTGGGCAAGGAACTTAATTTACTACAATGAAAATTAAAAAAAGACAATTTGTCTTATATATTTTATGATTCTGACAGATAGACTTTATTAAAACTTTTAATAATTTTTTAGATTAAAATCCAGAATGCTTAATGTGGTCCAACAAAAACCTACATTATCTGAGAAACAAACTGAGGGTTTTAGAGGGGAGGGGAGTGGGGGGATGTGTTAGCCCAGTGATGGGTATTAAGGAGGGCACGTACTGCATGGAGCACTGGGTGTTACATGAAAACAATAAATAGTGGATCACCACATCAAAAACTAATGATGTATTGTGTGGTGACTAACATAACATAAAAAACAAAACAAAACAAAAAACTCTACATTATCTGGCTTCTGCCTTTTTCAAAGCCCAATATCCAACCACTCTTTCCTCAATTCTCAGGGTTCCAGCCTGAGATTGTGCAATTTTTCTGCTATCTGCTCGAATCTCAAAGCCCTCGTATGAGATGTTCCTAAACCTGTAACTCTCTCCCATTTCCATGTCTTAGCTCAAATTTAATCATTATTTAGATGTCAGATTGAGTGATATTACCACAAAAAAACCTACCTTTACTTCACAGATTATATCAAGGTTCTTTCTTAATACTGTCACAGCTTTCTGTACTTTTTCATTTTTCTTATCACAGTGTAATTAATTATTTAATAACTATTTCTTGTGTCTCCTCCTTTGGAAATAAGCCCAGAAGGCATGGACCATTTTTAACTTATCCGTTTCTGTATTTATATGATCTATCACGCTGGGCGCGGTGGTGCGCGCCTGTAGTCCCAGCTACTCGGTAGGCTGAGGCAGGAGGATCGCTTGAGCCCAGGAGTTCTGGGCTGTAGTGCGCTATGCCGATCGGATGTCCGCACTAAGTTCGGCATCAATATGGTGACCTCCCGGGAGCGGGGGACCACCAGGTTGCCTAAGGAGGGGTGAACCGGCCCAGGTCGGAAACGGAGCAAGTCATATGATCTATCACTGTATTTATATGTAATAGGTACAAAAAATATTTCTTGAACAAATGAATAAATTATTTCATTGTAAGTTAATTCCTCACAGGGAACTTAGAGTTTTATAATTAGTAAATGAGAGGAAGATCATTTTTTCCAGTCACATCATCATCCCTATCATCCTTTTATGATAGCAGTGTGTTGAGTTGCAAGGTGAGAACTCTTATTTTAACATATCCATGCCCAATGTCACTTCACCAATCAATACACTAGCAGTAGTCTCACCCTTGGGGAGTGTCCTAAGCACTTAAAAAATATTGTATATTCCGTTTAGAGTCCACATCATCAAATTATTTGGGGATTTCTTTGATTTTCTGAGAGTGTTTTTCATCATAGGCATATAAGACATTTATAATGAGCAAATGATCTGATAAAGGGACAAACATGTTCCTAACTACTGGAAAACATAGTTGCACATCCACACCCGATGCTCAGATTATGATGATACACTTGTCAAAACACAGTACAATTATGTTATGAATAGGAAGTTGATTTCAGATTTTAATCTTAATGGAGATTAGATATTTGAATTCTGTAGACATGTGTCTGAGTTTAATAACCATCAAATGCATGTTCAGATTGAATGACCGAGTCAATTATTTTTCCAAAAGTAGTTATTAAGAGAGTTTTAAATACATAAGAATAGCAGTAGAACAACTCATGAATATTCTATGTTTCCAAAATTAATCACAAGTCAACTTCATAGTTTATATTTGTGGAATCATTATTATTATGATTTGGAGATGCTGATGAGTTACAAAGTAATGGAATGCTAATAACTTTTGGAGGGGTAAAACAACTAAAGGGTATTAATAAGCCATGTAGCATTTAGCAGTGATCTCCTCTGCTACATATTTTGGGTCTGGACTTCCATGTTTCTGGAAGGGATCATTTTCTAACCTATAGATTTCATAGTTTGTGGGACAGATCCTAAAACACTAAAATAGTATAAACAAACTTTTATATTTTATATTTCATACTTTTAGAGTAGTAAATTAATGGTTAAATGTTTTTTTCTCCAGAATAAAATTCTGTATTATTTGATGTTAGTGTAGTTTCAAGTTATATTGCATATTTCAAAGACATGGAAGAGGATTTAAGAAGGTTTAACTGAACTAGTTTGCCTGTCAGGTTCCTCACTAGCACCATGTCCCCTCAGCATTCAGGTAAATGGAATGAGACATTAAGGGGCTGCACAGTAATTCACCTAAACTGAATTTATGTGCCGCCACTGGTTGTGTACAGGGAAAAGGTGGAAGAAATGGAAAAGAACAGGGAAAAAATAATCATTATAGTGCGGCACAGAAACAAGGTAACTGGGATTTGAGAGCAGATAGTACTTCAGGAGACATGCTAACTAGAATGTGCTACTTTCTTGACTAGATTATAGGAGAGGTTTTTTTTTTTTAAGATTTATTTATTTATTTATTATTTTATTTATTTATTTATTTATTTATTTTAAAGAGAGGGAGAGAGAGAGACAGAGAGTGCAAGGGGGAGGGGAATGGGGGGGCGAGAGAGAGAGGGAGAGAGAGAAACACAAGCAGACTCCCTGCTGAGCATGAAGCCAATGCAGGGCTGGATCTCAGGCCCCTGAATAAGAGGGTCCAAGAGTCAGAGGCTTAAGTGACTGAGCCACCCAAGCACCCCTGTAGGAGTTTTTAAACTCCCACCAAGAGGGGGCAGAGAATAGGCTATCACCTCTGGAACTATAGAAAATTTTGTTGATAAAGTAAAATGAAAGATATATTTTTTTAATTTTTTAAATTTTATTTTATCATTTTTTTCTTTTTAAATTTTATTTTATTATGTTATGTTAATCACCATACATTACATCATTAGGGTTTTTTTTGTGCGAATGTTTTATTTTTTAACATTTTTTTATTTTGTTATGTTAATCACCATACATTACATCATTAGTTTTTGTTGTGGTGTTCCATGATTCATTGTTTGCATATAACACCCAGTGCTCCATTCAGTACGTGCCCTCTTTAATACCCATCACCAGGATAACCCATCCCCCCACCCCCCCTCCCCTCTAGAACCCTCAGTTTGTTTCTCAGAGTCCATAGTCTCTCATGGTTTGTCTCCCCCTCCGATTTCCCCCCCTCATTTTTCCCTTCCTACTATTTTCTTTTTTTTTCTTAACATATAATGTATTATTTGTTTCAGAGGTACAGGTCTGTGATTCAACGTCTTACACAATTCACAGCGCTCACCATAAAATTAACAAGTCAGGAAATGACAGATGTTGGCGGGGATGCAGAGAAAGGGGAACCCTCCTACACTGTTGGTGGGAATGCAAGCTGGTGCAGCCACTCTGGAAAACAGTATGGAGGTTCCTCAAAAAGTTGAAAATAGAGCTACCATACGACCCAGCAATTGCACTACTGGGTATTTACCCCAAAGATACAAAAGTAGGGATCCAAAAGGGTACGTGCACCCCGATGTTTATAGCAGCAATGTCCACAATAGTCAAACTGTGGAAAGAGCCAAGATGTCCATTGACAGATGAATGGATAAAGAAGATGTTGTATATATATACAATCAAATATTATGCAGCCATCAAATGGAAAATTATTTCTGATTGAAATTCAGAATATTTAATAAATGAGTTGTGATTTTAGATTAGTTCATGAATAGGGAACTGGCTAAGAATAAGTTCTAGCTAAGAAAAAATAAGACATGAGAGCCATGATCTAATATGATAAGAGTATAATGTTAACTTACTCCAACCTTGAATGTTGGCTTTCTTTTATCCATTCATAAACCTATTTTCCATATGCCTATGCCTTCATTATTTCATGAATTCATCAACTATTGAACAATTTCATTAACTCTGTGCCAAAGGCTATACAGAATAAAACAAAAGACTAGTAAGATAAAATTTCTGCCTTCAAGAAAATTTCATTTTCCTGGAGGGAGTTGGAAGAACAAACAGTAATACAGTAGAGGAAATTTCAAATAAGAATGAACTGGATGTCAAGGGAAAGGTTGTAAGAGACAGCAGAACAAATCTGGAGCATAACAAATAGTCCCAGATTGTTGAAGTATAATGATATAGGTGAGGAATGGCAATGACGGAGATCTAAAAAATGGTTAGGAGACATTGATCATGAGTGTCCTAATATATAATGCCAGGAAATATATATCTTATTTAATAATCAATGAGACAAGATTGGAGGATTTTAGAAAGGTGATTATTACTGGTGATATGGACAATGATATGAGACAAGATTGTAAGAATTTAGTCCAGTTAGAGAGCTGGTGCAGTGGTCCAGGTGAAAAATATTCTGAGTATTCTAATATTAGAATATAGATAAATATTGGAGAATATAAATAAATATCCTAAATGTATTCATAAGGAGGGAAATCAAGAGCTTAACATCTGATTTGCTGAACATAAGTATTGGCATAGGGCGTGATGGAAAGGAAGTAGTTCAGGATAAATCCAAGATGCAAGTGACTAGGTAAATAGAGATATTTTGACCAAGACAAGGAATAAAAGAAAAGTAGATGGATATAAATTTAAATGAATTTTTAAAGATAAATGAGTATCTCAAACATAGTTATTTGATGAAACATTCAGCCTTTACTGATTTCATTATTTTAAAAAAATGTCTTCCATAATTGAATTTTTTCTCCATCTTTGTTTTTGAAGTGTTTGCCAGGTAGAAGGGTAAAGACTTCTGGTTTCATGTAGGATTTATTTCCAGAAGTGAAGGAGAAGCAGCATGCACAGACAGTATTCCTAAAACTCACAAGAGAACTATAGATGTATGTGGTTTAAATAAGGAATATTCAGAAAATTAAAGCTTTATTATTTGCTGCCACCATTTGAAACTCCTGCCAGGAAGGCACAGCTGTGTTTTTTCTCCTTCATATCAGTCTTGCTTTAAATAAGACTGAAATGTAAGGGGGATGGGGGCATGGTGGGGGGGAGGGCTGCTGGGTAACTACAACCAGATATTTTTGAAAAAGATTAATGCATCAAATTTCTTCTAATATTAATTTAAGAATAATTTAGAAGGCATTCTTGTGTTGCACCATCCATCATAGACATGGGATATAGAAAAATAAATAAGTAATTAAAAACATGTTTATTTTATATAACTTCTTATTCCATTATATTCATGAGGAGAGTTCCTAAAAGGGGGACAGGATTTGTTTTTCAATTTTGAATACATAAGTAAAAGAGTATATTATAATGAAAGTCTTTGCAAGTATTTTCTTTAGGAATTTAAGGTCAAGTCATTGAAAAATTAAAACACATTGTTCAACAAAAATTAAAAAATAAAAGATTGTTCACTTGTGTATCCTATTAGAAGAAAAACAAACATTTGCTTATCACCATTCTGCTACACACTGTACTAAATATTTTTGCATTATCTATTTAATTATCACAGGAACTTTTAAGATATAAATTATTGCCTCAACCTTTTAAATGAGAGAACCAATTTTCATAGATGTTATTTGTTCTAGGTCACTTAGCTAGTAAATAGTAGCTAAAATTTGAACATAGATGATTCTTAATTCTATGCTATGTCCAAAGGGTAAATAAAAGATGCAAAAAAAAAAAAAGACTTGGGAAGGTAATTCCCTAAGCAGATAATAAACTGAAAATTTTGCCTCTATAGCTTTAAATCTGTCATCTTGTCCCTTCCAATCTACTTGTAAGAATCTGCTCTCTAGCCCAGATCTTGATATGATCACTTCCATTTACTGCAGGATTTTGTGCAATCATTTCTTTCTCTTCTCTTCTGTATTAGTCACCCCTCCGTCTTCACTGGGTTCTTTGTTGCCAGCTGGAAAAACTACTGATGTTTAAAATATACTTAAGACTAAAATAAATGCCAAAAGTACAACACATTACTTGACCATGAACTTTTCTAGCTACTTCCCAATCACCTTCCCTTTTTAGCCAGTTTCTCTATGGTATAAATTACCATCTGTGTTCACTTTCACACTTCTAAGATACCCTAAACATTGGGAATCTGGCGTCCACTTGCAACATTATATAAAACAATGCCCTCCTCCTTCATATAAAATATGCATTGAATTACTCAGTCCTATTATTTGACCAATATAAAGCATTTGAAACCACTGACTCCTTATGTCTTGAAATTGTTTTCTCTTTGGCCTCTCTGAAGCTGATCTTCCTTGATCTTTGCTCCTCTCTCTGAATCTTGTGCATTAAATATTCTCTTTTTCAGACCATATTTTAACCCAAGCTGTCATAAATCTTAGTTCAATTTTAAGCTTTAATAATTTTAGAATTATAAATGCTATAAATTGAAAAGAAAAAGTACTTGAGAGTTTAATTATTTACACTTCTTTTACACTTACTGAGTTTTATGAAGTTTAAATAATAAAAGTTTAGCTTTTTTCAGTTACTCTGAATAAAGATGTCAGATATTCACTGAAACAGAAAACACATAATTACAAATTTATTTTTTTTTTCAGGCGCCAACTCATTCAAGTGGCCAATGTATCTTTTTTTCTGCAGTATCTTTTATTTTGCTTATGTTTTTATTTAAGTTCTTTGGTTAATGTACAGTGTAATATTAGCTTCAGGTGTATACAATACAGTGATTCAACACTTCCATATATCACCTGGTGCTCATCACAACAAATGCACTCCTTAATCCCCATCAGCTCTTTCACCCATCCCCCCACCCACCTCCTTCTGGAAGCCACCATTTTGGTCTCTGTAATTAAGAGTCCATATAATTACAAATTTATTATTTGAAATTCACAAAACTAATTTTTCTTCCCTCTGATTAAAGATGAAAATGCTGACCAAATATCTTTACATGAGTTCTATTCCCATGTACCCATTGGACTACTTAAAACCTTCTGTTAAAAAACAAAAACAAAAACAAAAAACCTTCCATTAGAAGTCATCCAGGCAGATAATATTCAAGATGCTCCACATCTTATATATTGGTTTCTTTCTCAGACCACTTCTCCTTAAGTCTCTCTTTTTTTTTCTTTTTTTTTTTTCTCCTTAAGTCTCTTTTCCTTATTTTAAGTGATAGCATCTAAAGATTCAAGCCAAAAACATTCTTCTTCAATTCTAACATCCAAGAAGCCGTAAGTCCTGACTATTCTTCTCTTTACACTATTGTACATATCCTCTCCTTCCTGTGGATAATACTGATGACTTAATTTAAAGACTCATAATAGATTGCCAATATTATTCAATAGGCTTTAAACTAGTCTTCCTATATCTTGTCTTACAACTTCCAAATGCCATGTTATAAAGTGTGGACAGGAAAATATTGAACATGCACATATGCACATGATTTATAGACTTTCAACTTCAGGTAAGGCCTTGTAGATCAGAGTAGACCATTGCTTCAGCAGATAAGTACTACACAAGAGGGATAAATTTTAAAAATCACTATTATAAGGATTAATTACAGTGATCAAGTGCTCATTAGTGGTTCCATGGTGCTCTGGAGAAGCTTCTGTGATAGCAGCTGTAATGATACCTCATTGTTCTTGGAATGTTTACCCTATTTACCAAATTCTAAATTTCTTTTTTTTTTTTTTTTTTTTTT